>NW_025761078.1:0-3044 GCF_021184085.1 Oncorhynchus gorbuscha
GACTGCTACTGCTGTTAGATACTACTACACTGTTAGATACTACTACACTGTTAGATACTACTACACTGTTAGATACTACTACACTGTTAGATACTACTACACTGTTAGATACTACTGCACTGCTAGATACTACTGCACTGCTAGATACTACTACACTGTTAGATACTACTGCACTGTTAGATACTACTGCACTGCTAGATACTACTACACTGTTAGATACTACTACACTGTTAGATACTACTGCACTGCTAGATACTACTGCACTGCTAGATACTACTACACTGTTAGATACTACTACACTGTTAGATACTACTGCACTGCTAGATACTACTGCACTGCTAGATACTACTGCACTGTTAGATACTACTGCACTGCTAGATACTACTGCACTGTTAGATACTACTACACTGTTAGATACTACTGCACTGTTAGATACTACTGCACTGTTAGATACTACTATTAGATACTACTGCACTGTTAGATACTACTGCACTGTTAGATACTACTGCACTGTTAGATACTACTGCACTGTTAGATACTACTACACTGTTAGATACTACTGCACTGCTAGATACTACTGTTAGATACTACTGCACTGTTAGATACTACTGCACTGTTAGATACTACTATTAGATACTACTGCACTGTTAGATACTACTGCACTGTTAGATACTACTGCACTGTTAGATACTACTGCACTGCTAGATACTACTGCACTGTTAGATACTACTACACTGTTAGATACTACTGCACTGTTAGATACTACTGCACTGTTAGATACTACTATTAGATACTACTGCACTGTTAGATACTACTGCACTGTTAGATACTACTGCACTGTTAGATACTACTGCACTGTTAGATACTACTGTTAGATACTACTGCACTGTTAGATACTACTGCACTGTTAGATACTACTATTAGATACTACTGCACTGTTAGATACTACTGCACTGTTAGATACTACTGCACTGTTAGATACTACTGCACTGTTAGATACTACTGTTAGATACTACTGTACTGTTAGATACTACTGTACCTGTTAGATACTACTGCAATCGTTAGATACTACTGTTAGATACTACTGCACTGTTAGATAATACTGCACTGTTAGATACTACTGCACTGTTAGATACTACTGCACTGTTAGATACTACTGTTAGATACTACTGCACTGTTAGATACTACTGCACTGTTAGATACTACTGCACTGTTAGATACTACTACACTGTTAGATACTACTACACTGTTAGATACTACTGCACTGCTAGATACTACTGCACTGTTAGATACTACTGCACTGTTAGATACTACTGCACTGTTAGATACTACTACACTGTTAGATACTACTGCACTGTTAGATACTACTGCACTGTTAGATACTGTTAGATACTACTGCACTGTTAGATACTGTTAGATACTACTACACTGTTAGATACTACTACACTGTTAGATACTACTGCACTGTTAGATACTACTGCACTGTTAGATACTACTACACTGTTAGATACTACTGCACTGTTAGATACTACTACACTGTTAGATACTACTGCACTGTTAGATACTACTGCACTGCTAGATACTACTGCACTGCTAGATACTACTACACTGTTAGATACTACTACACTGTTAGATACTACTGCACTGCTAGATACTACTGCACTGTTAGATACTACTGCACTGTTAGATACTACTGCACTGTTAGATACTACTGCACTGCTAGATACTACTGCACTGTTAGATACTACTGCACTGTTAGATACTACTGCACTGCTAGATACTACTGCACTGTTAGATACTACTATTAGATGCTACTGCACTGTTAGATACTACTGCACTGCTAGATACTACTATTAGATACTACTGCACTGTTAGATACTACTGCACTGTTAGATACTACTGCACTGTTAGATACTACTACACTGTTAGATACTACTGCACTGTTAGATACTACTACACTGTTAGATACTACTGTATTGTTAGATACTACTGCACTGCTAGATACTACTATTAGATACTACTGCACTGCTAGATACTACTGCACTGTTAGATACTACTACACTGTTAGATACTACTGCACTGTTAGATACTACTGCACTGCTAGATACTACTGCACTGTTAGATACTACTGCACTGTTAGATACTACTGCACTGTTAGATACTACTGCACTGTTAGATACTACTACACTGTTAGATACTACTGCACTGTTAGATACTACTACACTGTTAGATACTACTGCACTATTAGATGCTACTGCACTGTTAGATACTACTGCACTGCTAGATACTACTATTAGATACTACTGCACTGTTAGATACTACTGCACTGTTAGATACTACTGCACTGTTAGATACTACTGCACTGTTGGATACTACTGCACTGTTAGATACTACTGCACTGTTGGATACTACTACACTGTTAGATACTACTGCACTGCTAGATACTACTGCACTGTTGGAGTTGGCAACACAAGCAATTCTCTACACCCGCAATAACATCTGCTAAATGTGTATGTGACCAATAAAATGTGATTTGATTTAGTTAAATAGTTAACCAATAGCTACCCAGAATATCTGTTTAGTTAAATAGTTAACCAATAGCTACCCAGAATATCTGTTTAGTTAAATAGTTAACCAATAGCTACCCAGAATATCTGTTTAGTTAAATAGTTAACCAATAGCTACCCAGAATATCTGTTTAGTTAAATAGTTAACCAATAGCTACCCAGAATATCTGTTTAGTTAAATAGTTAACCAATAGCTACCCAGAATATCTGTTTAGTTAAATAGTTAACCAATAGCTACCCAGAATACCTGTTTAGTTAAATAGTTAACCAATAGCTACCCAGAATATCTGTTTAGTTAAATAGTTAACCAATAGCTACCCAGAATATCTGTTTAGTTAAATAGTTAACCAATAGCTACCCAGAATATCTGTTTAGTTAAATAGTTAACCAATAGCTACCCAGAATATCTGTTTAGTTAAATAGTTAACCAATAGCTACCCAGAATATCTGCATTGACACTTTTTGCACTACCTCTTT
>NW_025761080.1:0-3042 GCF_021184085.1 Oncorhynchus gorbuscha
GGAGCGAGGGACGGGAAGACTAGGAGCGAGGGATCGGGAAGACGAGGAGGAGCGAGGTGGGACGGGAAGACGAGGAGCGAGGAGGGGAAGGACTGAGAGTGAGGGACAGGGAAGACGAGGAGCGAGGAAGACCAGGAGTGAGGACGGGAAGACAAGGAGCGAGGAAGACGAGGAGGAGGGACGTGAAGACGAGGAGCGGGGACGGGAAGACGAGGGCGAGGAAGACGAGGAGCGAGGGACGTGAAGACGAGAGCGAGGACGGGAAGACGAGGAGCGAGGGAGGAGAAGACGAGGAGCGAGGAAGACCAGGAGTGAGGGACGGAAGACAGAGCGAGGAAGACGAGGAGTGACGTGAAAACGAGAGCGAGGGACGGGGAAGACGAGGAGCGAAAGACGAGGAGTGAGTGGACGTGAAGACGAGGAGCGAGAGGATCGGGAAGACGAGGAGCGAGAAAGACGAGTAGTGAGGACGTGAAGACGAGGCGCGGGGACAGGGAAGACGAGGAGCGAGGAAAACGAGGAGCGAGGGACGGGGAAGGCTAGGGAGTGAGGGATCGAAGACAAGGAGCGAGGGAGGGGAAGGACGAGGAGCGAGGGACGGGGAAGACGAGGAGCGAGGGACGAGTGGGAAGGCTAGGAGTGAGGGACGAGAAGACAAGAGCGAGGGTCGTGGGGAAGACGAGAGCGGGGACGGGAAGACGAGGAGCGAGGAAGATGAGAGCGGAGCGAGAAGGCGAGGAGTGAGGGAAGGGGAAAACCGACGAGCGAGGGACGGGGAAGACGGAGCGAGAAAGACGAGGAGTGAGGGACGTGAGACGAGGAGCGAGGGACGAGGAAGACGAGGAGCGAGGAAGGCAGAGTAGTGAGGGACGTGAAGACGAGGCACGAGGACGGGAAGACCAGGAGCGAGGAAGACGAGGGCGAGGGAGGGGAAGGCTAGGAGTGAGGGACGAGAAGACAGGAGCGAGTCGGGGAAGACGGAAACGAGGACTTGGGAAAACGAGGAGCGAGGGACGGGAAGGCTAGGAGTGAGGATGAGAAGACAAGGAGCGAGGGTCGGGAAGACGAGGAGCGAGGATGGGGAAGACGAGGAGCCGGAGATGAGGAGCGAGGAGCGAGGAAGACGAGGGAGTGAGGAAGGGGAGACGAGGGGAGCGAGGACCGGGAAGACGAGGAGCGAGGGACGGGGAAGACGAGAGCGAGGGACGGGAAGACAAGGAGCGAGGGACGGAAGACGAGGAGCGAGGGACGGGAAGATGAGGAGCGAAGTGACGAGGAAGACGAGGAGCGAGGACGGGAAGACGAGGAGCGAGGAAGATGAGGCGAGGATGGGGAAGACGAGGAGCGAGGGACGGGGAAGACTAGGAGAGGGACGGGGAAGACTAGGAGCGAGGGAGGGGGGAAGACGCAGGAGCGAGGGACGGGAAGACGAGGGCGGAGGGCAAGACGAGGAGCGAGGGACGGGAAGACTAGGAGCGAGGGACGGGGAAGACGAGGAGCGAAGGACGTGGAAGGCGAGGAGCGAGGGACCGGGAAGACGAAGAGCGAGGGACCGGGAACGAGGAGCGAGGGACGGGAAGACGAGGAGCGAGGGACGGGAAAGACTAGGAGCGAGGGACGGAAGACGAGGAGCGAAGGTCTCAACCTTTAAGTCTTTACTGAAGACTCATCTCTTCAGTGGGTCATATGATTGAGTGTAGTCTGGCCCAGGAGTGGGAAGGTGACGGAAAGGCTCTGGAGCAACGAACAGCCCTTGCTGTCTCTGCCTGGCCGGTTCCCTTTTCCACTGGGATTCTCTGCCTCTAACCCTGTTACGGGGGCTGAGTCACTGGCTTGCTGGGGCTCTCTCGTGTCCGTCCCTGGGGGTGCGTCACCTGTGGGGTTGATTCACTGTTGTGGTCGGCCTGTCTGGGTTTCCCCCCTTTGGGTTGTACCGTGTCGGAGATCTTTGTGGGCTATACTCGGCCTTGTCTCAGGATGGTAAGTTGGTGGTTGTAGATTTCCCACCCTCTAGTGGTGTGGGGGCTGTGCTTTGGCAAAGTGGGTGGGTTATATCCTTCCTGTTTGGCCCTGTCCGGGGGGTGTCCTCGGATGGGGCCACAGTAATCTCCTGGACTTCTCCTGTCTCAGCCTCCAGTATTTATGCTGCAGTAGTTTATGTGTCGGGGGCTAGGGTCAGTTTGTTTATCTGGAGTACTTCTCCTGTCCTATTCGGTGTCCTGTGTAAATCTAAGTGTGCGTTCTCTAATTCTCTCCTTCTCTCCTTCTTTCTCTCTCTCGGAGGACCTGAGCCCTAGAACCATGCCCCAGGACTACCTGACATGATGACTCCTTGCTGTCCCCAGTCCACCTGGCCATGCTGCTGCTCAGTTTCAACTGGCCTGGGCCCTAGGACCATGTCCCAGGACTACCTGACATGAGGACTCCTTGCTGTCCCCAGTCCCCTTGGCCATGCTCCTGCTCCAGTTTCAACTGTTCTGCCTTACTATTCAACCATGCTGGTCATTTATGAACATTTGAACATCTTGGCCACGTTCTGTTATAATCTCCACCCGGCACAGCCAGAAGAGGACTGCCCACCCCACATATGCTCTCTAATTCTCTCTTTCTTTCTCTCTCGAGAGGACCCTGGAGCCCTAGGACCGTGCCCCAGGACTACCTGACATGATGGCTCCTTGCTGTCCCCAGTCCACCTGACTGTGCTGCTGCTCCAGTTTCAACTGTTCTGCCTTATTATTATTTGACCATGCTGGTCATTTATGAACATTTGAACATCTTGGTCATTTTCTGTTATAATCTCTACCCGGCACAGCCAGAAGAGGATCATTACTCTCCCACATAGGCCTCGGTTCCTCTCTAGGTTTCTTCCTAGGTTTTGGCCTTTCTAGGGAGTTTTTCCAGCTAACGTGCTTTACACCTGCATTGTTTGCTGTTTGGGGTTTTAGGCTGGGTTTCTGTACAGCACTTTGAGATATCAGCTGATGTACGAAGGGCTATATAAATAAATTTGATTTGATTTGATTTGACAGGAAGACGAGGATC
>NW_025761081.1:0-3042 GCF_021184085.1 Oncorhynchus gorbuscha
CGACACGCCCACTCGTTATACACGCCCACTACTTTCCTTTCGACACGCCCACTCATTATACAAGCCCACTACTTTCCTTTCGACACGCCCACTCATTATACACACCCACTACTTTCCTTTAAACTGATGGGCGAGTCACGATATACAGGACCAGTCAACAGTTTGGACACCTACTCATTCAAGGGTTTTTCTTTATTTTATTTTTTTCTACATTGTAGAATAATAGTGACGACATCAAAACTATGAAGTAACACATATGTGATCATGTAGTAACCATAAAGTGTTAAACAAATCAAAATATATTTTATATTTGAGATTATTCAAAGTAGCCACTTAACATTCTCTCAACCAGCTTCATGAGGAATGCTTTTCCAACAGTCTTAAAGAAGTTGCCCCATATGCTGAGCACTTGTTGGCTGCTATTCCTTCACTCTGCGGTCCAACTCATCCCAAACCATCTCAATTGGGTTGAGGTCAGGTGAATGTTTGTAAACGAACACTGTATAGTCTCAAAATATAGTTAAAACTGTGTAATTTAGATTTCATGGATGGTCAGTCCTTGCATCTATAGCTCTGTCAATGAATTTGAGAGTGGTTAGATTTCTCCTGCCCCCATCCCACCGCTTTTTATCAAAACAGGGTCGGGGATGACGCTTTGTTATTGTCTTAACTGCTGATCGGTGCTCTAAGTAAAAAATGTAAGATTGACAATCTAATGTAGAAAATGTTTTGATTTGACAGATTCCGCAAAACTGAATGCCGCTACACATCTACATAGATGGGCAAAACTGTTGTTTCTTTTCTCTCACCATGTTCTCCTGTTTCCACAGGTGACCTCACAAGGAGATTCCACAGGTGACCTCACAAGGAGATCCACAGGTGACCTCACAAGGAGAATCCACAGGTGACCTCACAAGGAGATTCCACAGGGGACCTCACAAGGAGATTCCACAGGGGACCTCACAAGGAGATTCCCACGGGGACCTCACTGAGGAGATTCCACGGGGACCTCACAAGGAGATTCCACAGGGGACCTCACAAGGAGATTCCACGGGGAACCTCACAAGGAGAATCCACAGGGGACCTCACAAGGAGATTCCACAGGGGACCTCACAAGGAGATTCCACAGGGGAACCTCACAAGGAGAATCCACAGGGGACCTCACAAGGAGATTCCACAGGGACCTCACAAGGAGATTCCACTGCTTCTGGACCTCACAAGAAGAGGATCTTCCCACAGGGGACAACTCCACAGACCTATGAGCTTCCACAGGGGACCTCTTTCCACAGGGGACCTTACTTCCACACCTCACAAGATTCCACTGCTCTGGTGACAGGAAGAATTAGTGTCATCTTAAGTAAGCATTTTTATGAAGGTCTACAATGCATTTTTAAGAACAATTAGTGTCACTTAAGTAAGCATTTCACTGGTCTACATGTTGTATTCAGCATTTCACTGTAACTACTGGTCTACATGTTGTATTCAGCATTTCACTGTAAGGTCTACTGGTCTACATGTTGTATTCAGCATTTCACTGTAAGGTCTACTGGTCTACATGTTGTATTCAGCATTTCACTGTAAGGTCTACTGGTCTACATGTTGTATTCAGCATTTCACTGTAAGGGTTACACCTGTTGTATTCAGCATGTGAAAATTTAACATTTGATTTGACACAGGAGAGAGACACACCTCACACTTGTTGCAGCTCCATTCAATAACCAGTTGTTATTGCTCCTTTTACCAAGAAACATTCAATATTCTGCGGTGACAAAATGAATCGAGAGGAGGAGTGTTGATGGATGAAATGTGAAAAGAGTTTATGGAATTTGACTGAGGACAATTTACGTTACCTGTGTGAACATCATGGACATGATGGATCCGAAGTTAAAGGAATGGATCACCGCTCGTTGCGCGTAAAATCATGGAGGAAATGTGGGACAATACGGATTCAATTAAATCGGTGGGCAGGGAACGTCTTGGTTACTTCAACTGAGGACATCAGGAGGATACTAGAGGATGCTAGCAGTGCACCCTCGAGTCCCCTCCAGGCTGAGGATGCTAGCCGTGCACCCTCGAGTCCCTCCAGGCTAGGGGATGCTAGCAGTGCACCTGCTCCCCTCCAGGCTAGACTGTGACCTCGAACCAGGCCCCGAGTGGAGCGGATGATGGAGGAGATGGAGAATGGGTTACCTAGCGACGGGTTGGAGCGGAGTCCATGAGTCCCAGACAATCCAACAACGCTGCAGACTGCGACGTAGAGGACAAGGATTGGTTACCTAGCAACAGACTGGAGGCGGAGTTTACTCCAGAAAGGCACACACTAGAGCAAAGAGTGAGAGGTGAGTATTTTATTATCCCAGTCGGAAAGGAGTATTTATTGTCCCAGTAGGGAAAGGGAGTATTTATTATCCCAGTAGGAAAGGGAGTATTTATTATCCCAGTCAGAAAGGGAGTATTTATTATCCCCAGTAGAAAGGAGGCATTTATTATCCCAGTAGAAAGGAGTATTTATTATCCTAGTCGGAAAGGGAGTATTTATTATCCCAGTCGGAAAGGGAGTATTTATTATCCCAGTCGGAAAGGGAGTATTTATTGTCCCAGTAGGAAAGGGAGTATGTATTATCCCAGTAAGAAAGGGAGTATGTATTATCCCAGTCGGAAAGGGAGTATTTATTGTCCCAGTCAGAAAGGGAGTATTTATTATCCCAGTCAGAAAGGGAGTATTTATTATCCCAGTCAGAAAGGGAGTATTTATTATCCCAGTCAGAAAGGGAGTATTTATTGTCCCAGTGGGAAAGGGAGTATTTATTGTCCCAGTGGGAAAGGGAGTATTTATTATCCCAGTAGGAAAGGGAGTATTTATTATCCCAGTCAGAAAGGGAGTATTTATTATCCCAGTCAGAAAGGGAGTATTTATTGTCCCAGTAGGAAAGGGAGTATTTATTATCCCAGTAGGAAAGGGAGTATTTATTGTCCCAGTCAGAAAGGGAGTATTTATTGTCCCAGTCAGAAAGGTAGTATTTATTATCCCAGTAGGAAAGG
>NW_025761082.1:0-3042 GCF_021184085.1 Oncorhynchus gorbuscha
GACCGACCAGTACTTAGTCTCTATCTGGACCGACCAGTACTTAGTCTCTCATCTGGACCGGACCAGTACTTAGTCTCATCTCTCTCATCTGGACCGGACCCAGTCTCATCTGGACCGGACCTTAGTCTCTCATCTGGACCGACCAGTACTTAGTCTCATCTCTCATCTGGACCGGACCAGTACTTAGTCTCTCATCTGGACCGGACCAGTCTCATCTGGACCGGACCAGTAGTCTCATCTGGACCGTCTCTCACCAGTACTTAGTCTCTCATCTGGACTAGTCTCATCTGGAGTCTAGTCTCATCTGGACCGGACCAGTCTCATCTGGACCGGACCAGTACTTAGTCTCATCTGGAACCTGGACCGGACCAGTACTTGTCCCTCATCAGGACCGACCAGTACTTAGTCTCATCTGACCGACCAGTACTTAGTCTCTCATCTGGACCCGGACCCAGTACTAGTCTCATCTGGACCGGACCAGTACTTAGTCTCTCATCTGGACTGGACCAGTACTTAGTCTCTCATCTGGACCGGACCAGTACTTAGTTTCATCTGGACCGGACCAGTACTTAGTCTCATCTGGACCGGACCAGTACTTAGTCTCATCCTGACCGGACCAGTACTTAGTCTCATCTGGACCGGACCATTACTTAGTCTCTCATCTGGACCGGACCAGTACTCAGTCTCATCTGGACCGGACCAGTACTTAGTCTCATCTGGGACCGACCAGTACTTAGTCTCTCATCTGGACCGGACCAGTACTTAGTCTCATCTGGACCGACCAGTCTCTCATCTTGCCAGTCTCTCATCTGGACCGGACCAGTACTTAGTCTCTCATCTGGACCGGACCAGTACATCTGGAGTCTAGTCTCATCTGGACCGACCAGTACTTAGTCTCATCTGGACCGTACTTAGTCTCTCATCTGGACCGGACCAGTACTTGATCTCTCATCTGGACCGGACCAGTACTTAGTCTCATCTGGACCGGACCAGTACTTAGTCTCTCATCTGGACCGACCAGTACTTAGTCTCATCTGGACCCGGGACCAGTACCAGTCATCTCATCTGGACCGGACCAGTAGTCTCAGTCTCATCTCAGGACCGGACCAGTACTTAGTCTCATCTGGACCGACCAGTAATCTCTCATCTGGACCGACCAGTACTTAGTCTCATCCTGGACCGGACCAGTCATCAGGACTGGACCAGTACTTAGTCTCATCTGGACCGGACCAGTACTTAGTCTTCATCTGGACCGGACCAGTACTTAGTCTCATCTGGACCGGACCAGTACTTAGTCTCTCATCTGGACCGGACCAGTACTGAGATCTCTCATCTGGACCGACCAGTACTTAGTTCTCATCTGGACCGGACCAGTCATCTGGGACCAGTAGTCTCATCTGGACCGACCAGTACTTAGTCTCATCTGGACCGGACCAGTACTTAGTCTCATCTGGACCGACCATTACTTAGTCTCTCATCTGACCCGAGTCTCCTGGACCCCGGTACTTAGTCTCATCTGGAGTCTCATCTGGACCAGTACTTAGTCTCTCATCTGGACCGGACCAAGTACTTAGTCTCTCATCTGGACCCCGACCAGTACTTAGTCTCATCTGGACCGACCAGTACTTAGTCTCTCATCTGGACCGACCAGTACTTAGTCCTCATCTGGACCGGGACCAGTCTCATCTACTTAGTCTCATCTGGACCGGACCAGTACTCATCAGGACCGGACCAGTCTCTCATCTGGACCGGTACTTGGGTCTCTCATCTGGACCGACCAGTACTTAGTCTCATCTGGACCGACCCAAAATCTCTCATCTGGACTGGACCAGTACTTAGTCTCTCATCTGGACCGGACCAGTACTTAGTCTCATCTGGACCGGTACTTAGTCTCATCTGGACCGGACCAGTACTTAGTCTCATCTGGACCGGACCAGTACTTAGTCTCATCTGGACCGGACCAGTAGTCTCTCATCTGGACCGGACCAGTACTTAGTCTCTCATCAGGACCGGACCAGTACTTAGTCTCATCTGGACCGGACCAGTAGTCTCTCTAGTCTCTCATCTGGACCGGACCAGTACTTAGTCTCATCTGGACCGGACCAGTACTTAGTCTCTCATCTGGACTGGACCAGTACTTAGTCTCTCATCTGGACCGGACCAGTACTTAGTTTCATCTGGACCGGACCAGTACTTAGTCTCATCTGGACCGGACCAGTACTCTGGACCGGACCCCATCCTGGACCGGACCAGTACTTAGTCTCTCATCTGGACCGGACCACTTGGTCTCATGGACCAGTCAGTCTCATCTGGACCGGACCAGAGTCTCTCATCGACCGGACCAGTACTTATCTCTCATCTGGACCGACCAGTGCTTGGTCTCATCTGGACCGGACCAGTACTTAGTCTCATCTGGACCGGACCAGTACTTAGTCTCATCTGGACCGGACCAGTAGTCTCTCATCTGGACTGGACCAGTACTTAGTCTCTCATCTGGACCGGACCAGTACTTACCATCTGGACCGGTACTCATCTGGACCAGTCTCATCTGGACCGGACCAGTACTTAGTCTCATCTGGACCGACCAGTACGTCTCATCTGGACCCTATGTTCTCTCATCTGGACCGGACCAGTACTTAGTCTCTCATCTGGACCGGACCAGTACTTAGTCTCATCTGGACCGGACCAGTACTTAGTCTCATCTGGACCGACCAGTCTGGACCGGACCGGACCAGTTGATCTCTCATCTGGACCGGACCAGTAGTCTCTCATCTGGACCGACCAGTACTTAGTCTCATCTGGACCGGACCAGTACTTAGTCTCTCATCTGGACCGGACCAGTACTTAGTCTCATCTGGACCGGACCAGTACTTAGTCTCATCTGGACCGGACCAGTATAGTCTCTCATCTGGACCGGACCAGTACTTAGTCTCTCATCAGGACCGACCAGTACTTAGTCTCATCTGGACCGGACCAGTACTTAGTCTCTCATCTGGACCGGACCAGTACTTAGTCTCATCTGGACCGGACCAGTACTTAGTC
>NW_025761083.1:0-3042 GCF_021184085.1 Oncorhynchus gorbuscha
AAGTAAAAATACAATCATAAAGCATAATTCCACTCGTAATGACGAGAACAGACTGGAGACTCGATCATGAACTGCAGGTTGCCTCGGGAAGGCACTTGAACGTAGCAGACTCAGACACATGCTCACCACGCAGCATCTGAGGGAAACACGACACGACAGGGCGATACACAGACACAGCACGGTGAACAATAGACAAGGATCCGACAGGGCAGAAACGGAAAACAAGGGGGAGAAATAGGGACTCTAATCAGGGAAAAGATAGGGAACAGGTGTGGGAAGACTAAATGATTGATTAGGGAATAGGAACAGCTGGGAGCAGGAACGGAGCGATAGAGAGAAGAGAGAGAGGGAGGAGAGAGAGAAAGGGAAACGAACCTAAAAAAGACCAGCAGGGGAAAACGAACAGAGGAAAAGCAAAATGACAAGACAAAATAAGACAAAACATGACAGTACCCCCCACTCACCGGCGCCTCCTGGCGCTCTCGAGGAGGAACACTGGCGGCAACGGAGGAAATCATAGATCACAAACGGTCCAGCACGTCCCGAGAAAGAACCCAACTCCTCTCCTCAGGACCGTAACGAAAAACGATAAAAAGGGAAACTAGGGTACTACTCTAAAAAAAAAAAAAAAAAAAAAAAAAATGAGACACGGGTAGAGAACTGAAAGCTTTAGAGCAAACAGGACCAAACAGGCCAGGAGAGTAACAACTAGGGACAGACTGAGACACAGCAAGGGCAGGAACAAGAACAGGAGAGATGCGATGGCAGGGAACAGACTGAGACCCAGCAAGACCAGGAGCAGAAGCAGAAAAAAATTACCAGACTTCTTCTGCGCGCAGTCTGAACACGCAGCCACGAAACGGCGCGTGTCACGCTCCTGAGTAGGCCACCAAAACCGCTGGCGAATAGAAGCAAGCGTACCTCGAACGCCGGGATGGCCAGCTAACTTGGCAGAGTGAGCCCACTGAAGAACAGCCAGACGAGTAGAAACAGGAACGAAAAAAGAAGGTTACTAGGACAAGCGCGCGACGCAGGTGTGCGTGAGTGCTTGTAACCTGTCTCTCAATTCCCCAGACAGTCAACCCGACAACACGCCCAACAGGAAGGATCCCCTCGGGATCGGTAGAAACTACAGCAGAACTAAAGAGGGACGGGATAAAGCATGAGGCTTGGTGTTCTTAGTACCCAGGCAATAAGAAATAACGAACTTCGAAACGAGAGAAAACAACGCCTTCAACGAGCATGACGCGCATTCAGTCGTTTGGCATAACGGATGTACTCAAGGTTCTTTGGTCAGTCAAGCGACAAAAGGCAGTCGCCCCTCAACCACTGTGCGCCATTTGCCTAGGGCTAAACGGATGGCGAGCAGTTATGATTAGCCACATCATAGTTACGTTCCCGGTGACAGGCGATGAGAAAAATCGCACAAGGTGGACCCCATCGTCAGTATCGGAGCGCTGGGACAGAATGGCTCCCCAGCCCCACCCCGGCAGCGTCAACCTCAACAATAAACTGTTTAGTAAGCGTCAGGTGCAACAAGGATAGGAAGCGGATGCAAAACGCTTCTTGAAGAGATCAGAACAACAATCATACGACCGGTGAGGAGGAAGGAGTTAGTTCTGACCCGACTGAAGACGTCGCAGACCATGATATTCCTCCGGCACTCCTGTCAAATCACCAGGTTCCTCCTGAAGGGGACAGAACAAACAGGAGAAATAGCAGACATTAAACACTTCACATGACAAAAGCGTTCCAGGAAAAGGATAGAATTACTAGACCAATCAAAGAAGGATTATGACACACTAGCCAGGGGATGACCCAAAACAACAAGGTGTAAAAAGGTGAACAAAAAATCAAAAAGAAATGGTCTCACTATGGTTACCAGATACAGTGAGGGTTAAAGGTAGTGTTTCATATAATATACTGGGGAGAGGACTACCATCCAAGGCAAACATGACCGTGGGCTCCCCTAACTGTCTGAGAGGAATGTCATGTTCCCGGGCAGAGCCGTCCATAAAACAGCCCTCCGCCCCAGAGTCTATTAATGCACTGCAGAAGCTGCGATCCGGTCAGCGTAGATGGACGGTAAGGTAATACAGGTACTTGACGGAGAGGGACCGTCTAGTAGCGCTTATCAGTCGCCCTCCGCTTACTGATGAGCTCTGGCCTTTAACTGGACATGAAATGACAAATGACCAGCGGAACCGCAATAGAGACAGGCGGTTGGTGATTCTCCGTTCCCTCTCCTTAGTCGAAATGCAGAATACCCCCAGCTGCATGGGCTCAACACCTGAGTCAGTGGGGAAAGATGGTAGTGTCGGAGAGAGGGAGACACAGTTAGCGAGAGCTCTCTTCTATGAGCTCGGTGACGAAGATCTACCCGTCGTTCAATGCGAATAGCGAGTTCAATCAAAGAATCCACGCTGGATGGAACCTCCCGAGAGAGAATCTCATCCTTAACCTTAGCGTGGAGTCCTCAGAAAACGGCGAGCAATGCCTGCTCGTTCAGTTACTGGAGGCAGCAAGAGTGCGAAACTCTATGGAAGTAATCCGTTATGGATCGATTACCTTGACATAGGGAAGACAGGGACCAGGAAGCTTCTTTCCCAAAAACTGAGACGATCAAAAACCCTTATCATCTCCTCTTTAAAGTTCAGATAATTGTTAGTACACTCAGCGCTTGCCTCCCAGATAGCTGTGCCCCACTGCGAGCCCGACCAGTAAGGTGATATGGCGTAGGCAATCCGAGCTCTCTCTCTTGAGTATGTGTTGGGTTGGAGAGAGAACACTATATCACACTGGGTGAGAAAGGAGCGGCACTCAGTGGGCTGCCCAGAATAACATGGTGGGTTATTAACCCTAGGTTCCGGAGGCTCGGAAGACCCGGAAGTAGCTGGTGGCACGAGACGAAGACTCTGATACTGTCCTGAGAGGTCGGAGACCTGAATAGCCAGGGTCTCAACGGCATGCCGAGCAGCAGACAATTCCTGCTCGTGTCTGCCGAGCATCGCTCCCTGGAACTCGAGTAGAGTAGAGAGAATC
>NW_025761084.1:0-3042 GCF_021184085.1 Oncorhynchus gorbuscha
GACACCTCCGCTCCTGGAGGGCCCGCTGGCTGTCAGTTTAGGGGTTAAAGGTTATTGTCTGTCAGTTTAGGGGGTAAAGGGTTAAAGGTTATTGTCTGTCAGATTCAAGGGACCCCCTCCGCTCCTGGAGGGCCCGCAGGCTGTCATTTTAGGGGTTAGTTATTGTCTGTCAGATTCCAGGGACCCCCTCCCCTCCTGGAGGGCCCGCTGGCTGTCAACACCAGACTACAGAACGGACGCAGGCTGTTCACTGGACAACTACATGGACCAGAATCCTTCACTGCGGACCAGGAGGGTAAGAACTCCTGTCTGTTGGTCTTTCAGCATGTTTTAATTGAATCCTGTCTGTTGGTCTTTCAGCATGTTTTAATTGAATCCTGTCTGTTGGTCATTCAGCATGTTTTAATTGAATCTTGTCTGTTGGTCTTTCAGCATGTTTTAATTGAATCCTGTCTGTTGGTCTTTCAGCATGTTTTAATTGAATCCTGTCTGTTGGTCTTTCAGCATGTTTTAATTGAATCATGTCTGTTGGTCTTTCAGCATGTTTTAATTGAATCCTGTCTGTTGGTCTTTCAGCATGTTTTAATTGAATCCTGTCTGTTGGTCATTCAGCATGTTTTAATTGAATCCTGTCTGTTGGTCTTTCAGCATGTTTTAATTGAATCCTGTCTGTTGGTCTTTCAGCATGTTTTAATTGAATCCTGTCTGTTGGTCTTTCAGCATGTTTTAATTGAATCCTGTCTGTTGGTCATTCAGCATGTTTTAATTGAATCCTGTCTGTTGGTCTTTCATCCGCCTCCTCAGTGTTTATATGACCTTTGACTGGAAATACCTTTTTAGAACTCTGTGGCCCGTCTGACCCCTGACCTCTAACCTCTGGTGTCTCCTAGGTAACGTGTACACAGGGACGCTGGATGGGAAGCTGTGGAGGATCAATCAGGAGACTCTAACCCTCATCACCCACATGGGGCAGGACTTACAGGAGTGTGGTCAGTAACTAACTAACTAACTAACTAACTAACTAACTAACTAACTAACTAACTAACCCTAACTCATCACCCACATGGGGCAGGACTTACAGGAGTGTGGTCAGTAACTAACTAACTAACTAACTAACTAACTCTAACGCTAACTAACTACCCAACCCTAACTAACTAACCAACCCTAACGCTAACTAACCCTAACGCATCACCCACATGGGACAGGACTTACAGGAGTGTGGTCACTAACTAACTAACTAACTAACTAACTCTAACTAACTACCCAACCCTAACTAACTAACCAACCCTAAAGCTAACTAACCCTAACGCATCACCCACATGGGACAGGACTTACAGGAGTGTGGTCACTAACTAACTAACTAACTAACTAACTAACTAACTAACTAACTAACTAACTAACTAACTAACTAACTAACTAACCCTAACTCATCACCCACATGGGACAGGACTTACAGGAGTGTGGTCACTAACTAACTAACTAACTAACTAACTAACTAACTGACTAACCCTAACTCATCACCCACATGGGACAGGACTTACAGGAGTGTGGTCAGTAACTAACTAACTAACTAACTAACTAACTCTAACGCTAACTAACTACCCAACCCTAACTAACTAACCAACCCTAACGCTAACTAACCCTAACGCATCACCCACATGGGACAGGACTTACAGGAGTGTGGTCACTAACTAACTAACTAACTAACTAACTAACCCTAACTCATCACCCACATGGGACAGGACTTACAGGAGTGTGGTCACTAACTAACTAATTAAATAACTAACCCTATCTCATCACCCACATGGGACAGGACTTACAGGAGTGTGGTCAGTAACTAACTAACTAACTAACTAACTAACTAACTAACTAACTAACTAACTCATCACCCACATGGGGCAGGACTTACAGGAGTGTGGTCACTAACTAACTAACTAACTAACTAACTAACTAACTAACTAACCCTAACTCATCACCCACATGGGGCAGGACTTACAGGAGTGTGGTCAGTAACTAACTAACTAACTAACTAACTAACTAACTAACTAACTAACTAACTAACTAACCCTAACTCATCACCCACATGGGGCAGGACTTACAGGAGTGTGGTCAGTAACTAACTAACTAACTAACTAACTAACTAACCCTAACTCATCACCCACATGGGGCAGAACTTACAGGAGTGTGGTCAGTAACTAACTAACCCTAACGCTAACTAACTACCCAACCCTAACGCTAACTAACCCTAACGCATCACCCACATGGGACAGGACTTACAGGAGTGTGGTCAGTAACTAACTAACCAACCAACCCTAATGCTAACTAACTACCCAACCCTAACGCTAACTAACCCTAACGCTAACTAACTACCCAACACTAACTAACCAACCCTAACGCTAACTAACCCTAACGCATCACCCACATGGGACAGGACTTACAGGAGTGTGGTCAGTAACTAACTAACTAACCAACCAACCCTAACGCTAACTAACTACCCAACCTAACGCTAACTAACCCTAACGCATCACCCACATGGGACAGGACTTACAGGAGTGTGGTCAGTAACTAACTAACTAACCAACCAACCCTAACGCTAACTAACTACCCAACCCTAACGCTAACTAACCCTAACGCATCACCCACATGGGACAGGACTTACAGGAGTGGAAGGGAAGTGTTTCGCTGTGGGAACGTGTTCTGTTCAGATCTCTGTTGATGTGGCCGGCAGCCGATTGTCTTCCTCTGAGCTCTGGCCAAAACAGACGTTTGTGTGTGTGTGGTTGTGTGTGTGTGTGTCAGGTTGTGTGTGTGTGTGTCAGGTTGTGTGTGTGTGTGTGAGGTTGTGTGTGTGTGCCAGGTTGTGTGTGGTGTGTGTGTGTGTGTGTGTGTGTGCATGTGCGTGTGCGTGTGCGTGTGCTGTGTGTGTGTGTGTGTGTGTGTGTGTGTGTGTGTGTGTGTGTGTGTGTGTGTGTGTGTGTGTGTGTGTGTGTGTGTGTGTGTGTGTGTGTGTGTGTGTGTGTGTGTGTGTGTGTGTGTGTGTGT
>NW_025761085.1:0-3042 GCF_021184085.1 Oncorhynchus gorbuscha
ACATACAAGTATTCTACCACTGGGCTGTACATACAAGAGAGTATTCTACCACTGGGCTGTACATACAAGAGTATTCTACCACTGGGCTGTACATGCAAGAGTATTCTACCACTGGGCTGTACATGCAAGAGTATTCTACCACTGGGCTGTACATGACATGCAAGAGTATTCTACCACTGGGCTGTACATGACAGGGAAGAGTATTCTACCACTGGGCTGTACATGACAGGGAAGAGTATTCTACCACTGGGCTAGTACATGACAGGGAAGAGTATTCTACCACTGGGCTGTACATGACAGGGAAGAGTATTCTACCACTGGGCTGTACATGACAGGGAAGAGTATTCTACCACTGGGCTGTACATGACAGGGAAGAGTATTCTACCACTGGGCTGTACATGACAGGGAAGAGTATTCTACCACTGGGCTGTACATGACAGGGAAGAGTATTCTACCACTGGGCTGTACATGACAGGGAAGAGTATTCTACCACTGGGCTGTACATGACAGGGAAGAGTATTCTACCACTGGGCTGTACATGACAGGGAAGAGTATTCTACCACTGGGCTGTACATGACAGGGAAGAGTATTCTACCACTGGGCTGTACATGACAGGGAAGAGTATTCTACCACTGGGCTGTACATGACAGGGAAGAGTATTCTACCACTGGGCTGTACATGACAGGGAAGAGTATTCTACCACTGGGCTGTACATGACAGGGAAGAGTATTCTACCACTGGGCTGTACATGACAGGGAAGAGTATTCTACCACTGGGCTGTACATGACAGGGAAGAGTATTCTACCACTGGGCTGTACATGACAGGGAAGAGTATTCTACCACTGGGCTGTACATGACAGGGAAGAGTAGTCTACCACTGGGCTGTACATGACAGGGAAGAGTATTCTACCACTGGGCTGTACATGACAGGGAAGAGTATTCTACCACTGGGCTGTACATACAAGGGAAGAGTATTCTACCACTGAGCAGCACATACAAGGGAAGAGTATTCTACCACTGGGCAGCACATACAAGGGAAGAGTATTCTACCACTGGGCAGCACATACAAGGGAAGAGTATTCTACCACTGGGCAGCACATACAAGGGAAGAGTATTCTACCACTGGGCTGTACATACAAGGGAAGAGTATTCTACCACTGAGCTGTACATACAAGGGAAGAGTATTCTACCACTGAGCAGCACATACAAGGGAAGAGTATTCTACCACTGAGCAGCACATACAAGGGAAGAGTATTCTACCACTGGGCTGTACATGACAGGGAAGAGTATTCTACCACTGGGCTGTACATACAAGGGAAGAGTATTCTACCACTGGGCTGTACATACAAGGGAAGAGTATTCTACCACTGGGCAGTACATACAAGGGAAGAGTATTCTACCACTGGGCAGCACATACAAGGGAAGAGTATTCTACCACTGGGCAGCACATACAAGGGAAGAGTATTCTACCACTGGGCAGCACATACAAGGGAAGAGTATTCTACCACTGGGCTGTACATACAAGGGAAGAGTATTCTACCACTGAGCTGTACATACAAGGGAAGAGTATTCTACCACTGAGCAGCACATACAAGGGAAGAGTATTCTACCACTGAGCAGCACATACAAGGGAAGAGTATTCTACCACTGAGCTGTACATCCCAGGGCAAGGGAAGAGTATTCTACCACTGGGCAGCACATACAAGGGAAGATTATTCTACCACTGGGCTGTACATACAAGGGAAGAGTATTCTACCACTGGGCAGCACATACAAGGGAAGAGTATTCTACCACTGGGCTGCACATCCCAGGACAAGGGAAGAGTATTCTACCACTGGGCTGTACATCCCAGGGCAAGGGAAGAGTATTCTACCACTGGGCTGTACATACAAGGGAAGAGTATTCTACCACTGAGCTGTACATACAAGGGAAGAGTATTCTACCACTGAGCTGTACATACAAGGGAAGAGTATTCTACCACTGAGCTGTACATACAAGGGAAGAGTATTCTACCACTGAGCTGTACATACAAGGGAAGAGTATTCTACCACTGAGCTGTACATACAAGGGAAGAGTATTCTACCACTGAGCTGTACATACAAGGGAAGAGTATTCTACCACTGAGCTGTACATACAAGGGAAGAGTATTCTACCACTGGGCTGTACATACAAGGGAAGAGTATTCTACCATTGGGCTGTACATACAAGGGAAGAGTATTCTACCACTGAGCTGTACATACAAGGGAAGAGTATTCTACCACTGGGCTGTACATACAAGGGAAGAGTATTCTACCACTGAGCTGTACATACAAGGGAAGAGTATTCTACCACTGGGCTGTACATCCCAGGGCAAGGGAAGAGTATTCTACCACTGGGCTGTACATCCCAGGGCAAGGGAAGAGTATTCTACCACTGAGCTGTACATACAAGGGAAGAGTATTTACCACTGGGCTGTACATCCCAGGGCAAGGGAAGAGTATTCTACCACTGGGCTGTACATACAAGGGAAGAGTATTCTACCACTGAGCTGTACATACAAGGGAAGAGTATTCTACCACTGGGCTGTACATCCCAGGGCAAGGGAAGAGTATTCTACCACTGGGCTGTACATCCCAGGGCAAGGGAAGAGTATTCTACCACTGAGCTGTACATACAAGGGAAGAGTATTCTACCACTGGGCTGTACATACAAGGGAAGAGTATTCTACCACTGGGCTGTACATACAAGGGAAGAGTATTCTACCACTGAGCTGTACATACAAGGGAAGAGTATTCTACCACTGAGCTGTACATACAAGGGAAGAGTATTCTACCACTGGGCTGTACATCCCAGGGCAAGGGAAGAGTATTCTACCACTGGGCTGTACATCCCAGGGCAAGGGAAGAGTATTCTACCACTGGGCTGTACATCCCAGGGCAAGGGAAGAGTATTCTACCACTGGGCTGTACATCCCAGGGCAAGGGAAGAGTATTCTACCACTGGGCTGTACATCCCAGCAAGGGAAGAGTATTCTACCACTGGGCTGTACATCCCAGGGCAAGG
>NW_025761086.1:0-3040 GCF_021184085.1 Oncorhynchus gorbuscha
CTCTCTCTCTCTCTCTGCTCTCTCCATCTTCTCTCCACTCTCTCCTCTCTACTCTCTCTCTACTCTCTCCACTCTCTCTCTCTCTCTCACTCTCTCCACTCTCTCTCCCTCTCTCCACTCTCTCTCTACTCTCTCCACTCTCTCACTCTCTCTCTCACTCTCTCCACTCTCTCTCTCTCTACTCTCCCTCTCTCTCTCTCTACTCTCTCCACTCTCCACTCTCTCTACTCTCTGCTCTCTCACTTCTCTCCACTCTCTCACTTCCCTCTCTTCTCTACTCTCTGCTCTCTCACTCTCTCTCTCTACTCTCTGCTCTCTCTACTCTCTCCACTCTCTCTCTCTACTCTCTCCATTCTCTCTCTCACTCTCCACTCTCTCTCTCTACTCTCTGCTCTCTCTACTCTCTCCATTCTCTCTCTCCACTCTCCACTCTCTCTCTCTCTACCTGAAACCCCACCTCTTTAAGGAATACCTAGGATAGGATAAGTAATCCCTCTCACTCTCTCTCTCTTTCTCTCTCTCTCTCTCTCTACTCTCTCTCTCTCTCTCTCTCTCTCTCTCTCTCTCTCTCTCTCTCTCTCTCTCTCTCTCTCTCTCTCTCTCTCTCTGTAAATCTCTCTCTCTCGCCGCTCTCTCTACTCTCTCTACTCTCTCTCTCTCTACTCTCTCTGTCTCTCTCTCTCTGTCTCTCTCAGCTCTCTCTCAGCCCTCTCTCTCTCTCTCTCTCTGCTCTCTACTCTCTCCACTCTCAATCTCTTTCAATTCTCTCAAGGGCTTTATTCTCTGGGAAACATGTGTTAACATTGCCAAAGCAAGTGAGTAGATCTATATATAAAGTGAATCTGCTAAAGTGAAAAACAACAAAAATTAACAGTAAACATTACATACTCTCTTTAAAACAGTAAAGACATTACAAATATATATTATATATATATACAGTGTTTTTAACAATGTGCAAATGGTTAAAGGACACAAGATAAAATAAATAAGCATAAATATGGGTTGTATTTACAATGGTGTTTGTTCTTCACTGGTTGCCCCTTTTCTCGTGGCAACAGGTCACAAATCTTGCTGCTGTGATGGCACACTGTAGGGTTCACCCAGTAGATATGGGAGTTTTCAAAGTGGATTTGTTCTCGAATTCTTTGTGGATCTGTCACAATCTGAGGGAAATATGTCTCTCTAATATGGTCATACATTGGGCAGGAGGTTGAGTGCAGCTCGGTTTCACCTCATTTTGTGGGCAGTGAGCACATAGCCTGTCTTCTCTTGAGAGCCATGTCTGCCTACGGCGGGCTTTCTCAATAACAAGGCTATGCTCACTGAGTCTGTACATAGTCAAAGCTTTCCTTCATTTTGGGTCAGTCACAGTGGTCAGGTATTCTGCCACTGTGTACTCTCTGTTTAGGGCCAAATAGCATTCTAGTTGCTCTGTTTTTTTGTTAATTCTTTCCAATGTGTTAAGTAATTATATTTTTGTTTTCTCGTGATTTGGTTGGGTCTAATTGTGCTGCTGTCCTGGGACTCTGTAGGGTGTGTTTGTGTTTGTGAACAGAGCCCCAGGACCAGCTTGCTTAGGGGACTCATCTCCAGGTTCATCTCTCTGTAGGTGATGGCTTTGTTATGGAAAGGTTTGTGAATCGCTTCCCTTTTAGGTGGTTGTAAATTTACTTGGCTCTTTTCTGGATTTTGATAATTAGTGGGTATCGGCCTAATTCTGCTCTGCATGCATTATTTGGTGTTTTACGTTGTACACGGAGGATATTTTTGCAGAATTCTCTCCACTCTCTCTCTCTCTCTCTCTCTCTCTCTCTCTACTCTCTCCACTCTCTCTCTCTCTCTCTCTCTCTACTCTCTCCACTCTCTCTCTCTCTCTCTACTCTCTCCACTCTCTCTCTCTCTCTCTACTCTCTCCACTCTCTCTCTCTCTACTCTCTACTCTCTACTCTCTCTACTCTCTACTCTCTACTCTACTCTCTCCACTCTCTCTCTCTCTCTCTCTCTCTCTCTCTCTCTCTCTCTCTCTCTCTCTCTCTCTACTCTCTCTACTCTCTACTCTCTACTCTCTACTCTCTCCACTCTTTCTCTCTCTCTACTCTCTACTCTCTACTCTCTACTCTCTCCACTCTCTCTCTCTCCACACTGTAAAGTGGTGGTAGATCTGATAGTCTGTTGCCCGTTGCACTCGAATGGTGAATGGGAGTCACCCTTCAACTACCAGTTTGACAAATACAAATATTAGCTATTTTTAATCGTGCAATCAAAACCGTTTTTAACACACGATGGCATTTGGAAGTGTTGCTCAATGATGCTGATAATAACATATGTTTAACTCCAGGAGGCGTGTGGCGTGTGGCGTGTGGCGTGTGGCGTGTGATAGTCGTGTTGGGATACATAACATACATGATAACGAAAGAACTACAGCAATTGAGTTCCACTAAATTATGCAAATTAACTTATTGACCAATAAGCATGATGGTCAAATGTATTTCCACCAATGAATTAAAAGCATTATTTTCCCATGTGACTTTAGACGGAACAGTTTTATATTACAGCTGTGTGTGTGTGTGTGTGTGTGTGTGTGTGTGTGTGTGTGTGTGTGTGTGTGTGTGTGTGTGTGTGTGTGTGTGTGTGTGTGTGTGTGTGTGTGTGTGTGTGTGTGTGTGTGTGTAGATGAAGGACATTACATGTAAACATTACTTCTGCCTACCTCAGCCTTTTCTCTCCCCTTGACTACTGTAGTACACACACACACACACACACACACACACACACACACACACACACACACACACACACACACACACACACACACACACACACACACACACACACACACACACACACACACACACACACACAGAGAGAGAGAGAGAGGTCTGGCCGTTGAACATCCTCAAGGCCGATATGTTGATTGTCAACAGAAGGAAGAGGGTGATGGAGATGTGAAGTACCTGGTTCACACGCTTCTGTTCAACATCCTTCTTGAAATCAAGGCTGCCCTTCAGAACCGATAACGCATGAGCTTGACTGAGATTGT
>NW_025761087.1:0-3039 GCF_021184085.1 Oncorhynchus gorbuscha
GTCCTCCACCCATCTCTCTCTCTCCCTCCTCTGTCTGCCCTCCACCCCTCTCTCTCTCTTCCTCCTCTGTCTGCCCTCCACCCATCTCTCTCTCTACCTCCTCTGTCTGCCCTCCACCCATCTCTCTCTCTCCCTCCTCTGTCTGCCCTCCACCCATCTCTCTCTCTCCCTCCTCTGTCTGCCCTCCACCTCTCTCTCTCTCCCTCCTCTGTCTGCCCTCCACCCCTCCTCTCTCTCTCTCTCTCTCTCTCTCTCTCTCCCTCCTCTGTCTGCCCTCCACCCCTCTCTCTCTCTCTCTCTCTCTCTCTCTCCCTCCTCTATCTGCCCTCCACCTCTCTCTCTCTCCCTCCTCTGTCTGCCCTCCACCCCTCTCTCTCTCTCTCTCTATCCCTCCTCTGTCTGTCCTCCACCCATCACTCTCTCTCTCTCCTCTCTCTGCCCTCCACCCATCTCTCTCTCCCTCATCTGTCTGCCCTCCACCTCTCTCTCTCTCTCCCTCCTCTGTCTGCCCTTCACCCCTCTCTCTCTCTCTCTCTCTCTCTCTCTCTCTCTCTCTCTCTCTCTCTCTCTCTCTCTCTCTCTCTCTCTCCCTCCTCTGTCTGTCCTCCACCCATCTCTCTCTCTCCATCCTCTGTCTGCCCTCCACCCCTCTCTCTCTCTTCCTCCTCTGTCTGCCCTCCACCCATCTCTCTCTCTACCTCCTCTGTCTGCCCTCCACCCATCTCTCTCTCTCCCTCCTCTGTCTGCCCTCCACCCATCTCTCTCTCTCCCTCCTCTGTCTGCCCTCCACCCCTCTCTCTCTCCCTCCTCTGTCTGCCCTCCACCCATCTCTCTCTCTCCCTCCTCTGTCTGCCCTCCACCCATCTCTCTCTCTCTCTCTCCTCTGTCTGCCCTCCACCCCTCTCCCTGTCCCTCCTCTGTCTGCCCTCCATCTATCTCTCTCTCTCCCTCCTCTGTCTGCCCTCCACCCCTCTCCCTCTCCCTCCTCTGTCTGCCCTCCACCCATCTCTCTCTCCCTCCTCTGTCTGCCCTCCACCCATCTCTCTCTCCCTCATCTGTCTGCCCTCCACCTCTCTCTCTCTCTCCCTCCTCTGTCTGCCCTCCAATCCTTTCTCTCTCCCTCCTCTATCTGCCCTCCACCTCTCTCTCTCTCCCTCCTCTGTCTGCCCTCCACCCCTCTCTCTCTCTCTCTCTCTATCCCTCCTCTGTCTGTCCTCCACCCATCTCTCTCTCTCCCTCCTCTGTCTGCCCTCCACCCCTCTCTCTCTCTTCCTCCTCTGTCTGCCCTCCACCCATCTCTCTCTCTACCTCCTCTGTCTGCCCTCCACCCATCTCTCTCTCTCCCTCCTCTGTCTGCCCTCCACCCATCTCTCTCTCCCTCCTCTGTCTGCCCTCCACCCATCTCTCTCTCTCTCCCTCCTCTGTCTGCCCTCCACCCATCTCTCTCTCTCCCTCCTCTGTCTGCCCTCCACCCATCTCTCTCTCTCCCTCCTCTGTCTGCCCTCCACCCCTCTCTCTCTCTCCCTCCTCTGTCTTCCCTCCACCCATCTCTCGCTCCCTCCTCTGTCTGCCCTCCACCCATCTCTCTCACTCCCTCCTCTGTCTGCCTTCCACCTCTCTGTCTCTCCCCCCTCTGTCTGCCCTCCACCCCCTCTCTCTCTCCCTCCTCTGCCTGCCCTCCACCCATCTCTCTCTCCCTCCTCTGTCTGCCCTCCACCCCTCTCTCTCTCTCCCTCCTCTGTCTGCCCTCCACCCATCTCTCTCTCCCTCCTCTGTCTGCCCTCCACCTCTCTCTCTCTCCCTCCTCTGTCTGCCCTCCACCCCTCTCTCTCTCTCCCTCCTCTGCCTGCCCTCCACCTCTCTCTCTCTCTCCCTCCTCTGTCTGCCCTCCACCCATCTCTCTCTCTACCTCCTCTGTCTGCCCTCCACCCATCTCTCTCTCTCCCTCCTCTGCCTGCCCTCCACCTCTCTCTCTCTCCCTCCTCTGTCTGCCCTACACCCATCTCTCTCCCTCCTCTGTCTGCCCTCCACCCCTCTCTCTCTCTCCATCCTCTGTCTGCCCTCCACCCATCTCTCTCTCCCTCCTCTGTCTGCCCTCCACCCCTCTCTCTCTCTCTCTCCCTCCTCTGTCTGCCCTCCACGCCTCTCTCTCTCCCTCATCTGTCTGCCCTCCACCCATCTCTCTCTCTCCCTCCTCTGTCTGCCCTCCAACCTCTCTCTCCCTCCTCTGTCTGCCCTCCACCCATCTCTCTCTCCCTCCTCTGTCTGCCCTCCACCCATCTCTCTCTCTCCCTCCTCTGTCTGCCCTCCACCTATCTCTCTCTCCCTCCTCTGTCTGCCCTCCACCCCCCTCTCTCTCTCCCTCCTCTGCCTGCCCTCCACCTCTCTCTCTCTCTCCCTCCTCTGTCTGCCCTCCACCCATCTCTCTCTCTACCTCCTCTGTCTGCCCTCCACCCATCTCTCTCTCCCTCCTCTGCCTGCCCTCCACCTCTCTCTCTCTCTCTCTCTCCCTCCTCTGTCTGCCCTCCACGCCTCTCTCTCTCTCCCTCATCTGTCTGCCCTCCACCCATCTCTCTCTCTCCCTCCTCTGTCTGCCCTTCACCCATCTCTCTCTCACCCTCCTCTGTCTGCCCTCCACCCCTCTCTCTCTCTCCCTCCTCTGTCTGCCCTCCACCCCTCTCTATGTCTATCTCTCTATTCCTCTCTCTCTCCCTCCTCTGTCTGCCATGCCGTGTGTGTGTGTGTGTGTGTGTGTGTGTGTGTGTGTGTGTGTGTGTGTGTGTGTGTGTGTGTGTGTGTGTGTGTGTGTGTGTGTGTGTGTGTGTGTGTGTGTGTGTGTGTGTGTGTGTGTGTGTGAAGAGAGAGAGAGAGAGAGAGAGAGAGAGAGAGAGAGAGAGAGAGAGAGAGAGAGAGAGAGAGAGAGAGAGAGAGAGAGAGAGAGAGAGGAAAGAATATGTGAGTATGCATAAGTGTGTGAGCAGAGGCATCATGTCTGAAGAACAGACACAAGAACAAGACTGTCGATAGAACAAACAGAGT
>NW_025761088.1:0-3038 GCF_021184085.1 Oncorhynchus gorbuscha
CTTACACTGAGGTGCAGTGCCTTAGACCACTGCGCCACTCAGGAGCCCCGGGGAGCATTGGGGAACTCTCTAAGGTATGTAATGACTAACATGACAAGAGGAGCTGATGATGCACTACCCCATTTAGAGACTGACACCTTGTCCATTCTACTTTTACAACTTTCAAGAGTACGTTTAAAGCCTGACTGAGATTTTTTTAAATGACATAAAGCACTGTTATTTCCAAAATGCCACTAACATTATTCCTGTGCATACTAGTGCTAATTCACATTGTGGGGTGCTGAATGGACAGAATCATTGTGCAGTGGAGAGAGACAGAGACCGAGAGAGAACACGATCTGATTGATTGGTGATGGCACATGCCTGGCTCGAGCCATAGCAATAGAAAATCAATAACATTACAGATATGATAAATTACCGAATACATATTCAATGCACATACAGGGTTTTGGTAACACTTCCTTTTAAGGGGTCCGTATTACAGTCTAATTACATATGTAATTATAACAAGTATTGTAATAATTGCAATAATTCATAGTTAACCTGTAATAACTACATGCAACTGGTAGTAATTGCAGTATGTGTAACGTGCACGTGCACAAACCACGTGACTCTGACACAACTCTGCAATAAAGGTCTCTGGAGTCTAATTACATTAATGCAGATATATAATGTACTCTGTGGTGTACTAGTCAGTTTATCCTCCCACTTGGATGGAACATCGGGAAGCCATTACATGAGGGGCAGGTTGTCAGGATGGGTAATGTACTATATAAGTAAACATTAATTACAAGTAAGTACCCCTCAAGATACTCTGCGCTTCTGGGGTAACATGAACACTCCTATATAAATACCTGCTATGTTTCTGGGGTAACATGGACACTCCTATATAAATACCTGCTATGTTTCTGGGGTAACATGAACACTCCTATAAAAATACCTGCTATGCTAACGAGATAAAATAATATATACTAGAAATACCTACTATGATGAGGTAACTTTAGACACTACCATATAAAAACCTGCTATGTTGAAGTGACATAATAACACTACTGCTATGCCCGTGAAATAGGAACTGATGTGAATTATATTGTGCTTACCACAGTGTCCCTCTCCCAGATTGCAAAGAACCTTGCCGTGACCCTGGACAACACCTTGTCGTTCTCTGCAAACATCAAAGCAGTGACTCGCTCCTGCAGGTTCATGCTCTGCAACATCTGTAGAGTCCTACCCTACCTCACAAAGGAAGCGGCACAGGTCCTAATGCAGGCACTTGTCATCTCCCGTCTGGACTACCGCAACTCACTGTTGGCTGCGATTCTCGCTTGTGTCCTCACACTCCTGCGATTTATCCAGAATGCTGCAGCCTGCCTGGTGTTGAACCTTTCCAAGTTCTCCCAGGTCTCCCCGCTCCTCCACACACTCCACTGGCGTCCAGTCGAAGTTCGCATCCACTACAAGCCATGGTACTTGCCTAACGAGCAGCAAGAAGAACTGCCCCTCCCTACGTTTAGGCTCTGCTCCAACCCTATACCCCAACCGAGTACTACGTTCTGCCACCTCTGGTCTCTTAGCCCTCCTTCTTCTGAAAACATCTGAAACACTTCCTCTTCAAAGAGTATCTTAAATAATCCCACAACACCCACTCCATGCACCCCCTCCTCATATCAGATGTAGATATGATAATCTTTCACAAAGTAGTTTGGATGTAGTGAACTACATTTTCAAAGTAACTTTAGTTAATAAACTATATTTTTCTTAAGGGTAGCTTAAGTGTAGATTAACTTCTTACAGTGTGAAGTAATTGGTAGCGTAGTGAACTATATTTTCAGAATAGCCTTCCCAAAACATATCACAGGGAAAGACAGTGCATTCGGAAAGTATTCAGATCCCTATTCAGACAACTTTTCAAATTTTGTTGGACCTCAGACCAAGGCGAAGGTTCACCTTCAAACAGGACGGCGACCCCAGCACACAGCCAAGACAGCGCAGGAGTGGCTTCAGGACAAGTCTCTGTATGTCCTTGAGTGGCCCAGCCAGAGCCCGGACTTGAACCCAAATCGAACATCTCTGGAGAGACCAATCTGACAGAGCTTGAGAGGATCTGCAGAGAAGAATGGGAGAAACTTCCCAAATACAGGTGTGCCAAGCTTGTAACGTCATACCCAAGAAGACTTCACTGCCAAAGGTGCTGCAACAAAGTACTGAGTAAAGGGTCTGAATACTATGGGTACAGGTACAATTTACCACATGTGAAACCTATACTAGTTGGTTGCTGCTATAGGCCACCTAGTGCTGATGTGAAATATCTTGATGTAATTTGCGAAATGTTGAATGAAAATAGGGAAATATATTTTGGGGAGATATGAATATTGATTTTTTTAAATAAACTGTCCAAAGACAAAAAGTTATTTCTGTTGCCAATGTATGTAACCTAACCCAAGTTATGACATTACCAACCAGAACGTTCACTAATAGGTCTGGTATTACATCATCAACTTGTATCGATCACATTTTCAATAACATGCCTGAACATTGTTCTAAAGCTGTGTCAGTGGCACTAGGTTACATTGATCATAACTTGGTTGCACTCACTAGGAAAACTAAAATACCAAAGGCTGGCCCTAAGATAATCTACCGCAGGTCCTACAGAGAGTTTTATCAGGACTCATTTGTGGATGAGATTAAGAATGCGCAACAGTTAGAAGTGTTTAGTAAGGATGATCCTGAAATGTCACTAAGTTTGTTTATGGTACCATCTACTGTATCTTGCCTATGCCGCTCTGTACCATCACTCATTCATATATCTTATGTACATATTCTTTATCCCCTTACACTTGTGTCTATAAAGTAGTAGTTTTGGAATTGTTAGCTAGATTACTTGTTGGTTATTACTGCATTGTCGGAACTAGAAGCACAAGCATTTCGCTACACTCGCATTAACATCTGATAACCATGTGTATGTGACAAATAAAAAAATGTTTATTTGAAATTATTTATGAGTATAGCTGATAAGCATGCTGTCACGCCTTGGTCAT
>NW_025761089.1:0-3037 GCF_021184085.1 Oncorhynchus gorbuscha
TGTTATTTACAATGGGAACAGTGGGTTAACTGCCTGTTCAGGGGCAGAACGATAGATTGGTACCTTGTCAGCTCGGGGATTTGAACTGGCAACCTTCCGGTTACTAGTCCAACACTCTAACCACTAGGCTACCCTGCCACCTGTCCTATGAATGATTTAGAGCAGGGATGTCAAAGCATTGTTTTTCGTCCGGAGGGCCTCACTGAATACCGGTTGTATTTCCATGTTCCTCTAACCATAGTGAGGAATCTCCCATGTTTCCTGACTGTCTAGTTTCCCAGGCTTCCTGACTGTCTAGTCTCCCATGATTCCTCACTGTCTAGTTTCCCATGCTGACTGTCTAGTTCTCCATGCTTCCTGACTGTCTAGTTTCCCAGGCTTCCTGACTGTCTAGTTTCCCATGCTTCCTCACTGTCTAGTTTCCCATGCTGACTGTCTAGTTCTCCATGCTTCCTGACTGTCTAGTTTCCCAGGCTTCCTGACTGTCTAGTCTCCCATGATTCCTCACTGTCTAGTTTCCCATGCTGACTGTCTAGTTCTCCATGCTTCCTGACTGTCTAGTTTGAGCTTCCTGACATCTGGTTTATCTTCCTGACTGTCTAATTTCCCAGGCTTCCTGACTGTCTAGTTTCCCATGCTTCCTGACTGTCTAGTTTCCCATGCTTCCTGACTGCCTAGTTTCCACATGCTTCCTGACTGTCTAGTTTCCCAGGCTTCCTGACTGTCCTGAGCCTAATTTGACTGTCTAGTTTCCCAATAGCTTCCTCACTGTCTAGTTTCCCATGCTGACTGTCTGGTTCTCCATGCTTCCTGACTATCAGTTTCCCAGGCTTCCTGACTGTCTAGTCTCCCATGATTCCGCCACTGTCTAGTTTCCCATGCTGACTGTCTAGTTCTCCATGCTTCTGACTGTCTAGTTTCCCAGGCTTCCTGACTGTCTAGTTTCCCATGCTTCCTGACTGTCTAGTTTCTTCCTGACTGTCTAGTTTCCCAGGCTTCCTGACTGTCTAGTTTCCCATGCTTCCTGACTGTCTAGTTCCCCATGCTTCCTGACTGTCTAGTTCCCCATGCTTCCTGACTGTCTAGTTTCCCATGCTTCTGACTGTCTAGTTTCCCATGCTTCCTGACTGTCTAGTTTCCCATGCTTCCTGACTGTCTAGTTTCCCATGCTTCCTGACTGTCTAGTTTCCCATGCTTCCTGACTGTCTAGTTTCCCATGCTTCATGACTGTCTAGTTTCCATGCTTCCTGACTGTCTAGTTTCCCAGGCTTCTGACTGTCTAGTTTCCATGCTTCTGACTGTCTAGTTTCCCATGCTTCCTGATGTCTAGTTTTCCCAGGCTTCCTGACTGTCTAGTTTCCCATGCTTCCTCATTTCCTGACTGTCTAGTTCCCATGCTTCCTGACTGTCTAGTTTCCCAGGCTTCCTGACTGTCTAGTCTCCCATGATTCCTCACTGTCTAGTTTCCCATGCTGACTGTCTAGTTGTTATTTACAATGGGAACAGTGGGTTAACTGCCTGTTCAGGGGCAGAACGATAGATTGGTACCTTGTCAGCTCGGGCTTGAACTGACCCTTGTACTAGTTTCCCAGGCTTCCTGACTGTCCTAGAATGATTTCCCATGCTTCCTGTTGTATTTCCTGTCTAGTTCTCCCATGCTTCCTGACTGTCTAGTTTCCCAGGCTTCCTGACTGTCTAGTCTTTTCCTCACTGTCTAGTTTCATGCTGACTGTCTAGTTTCCATGCTTCCTGACTGTCTAGTTTCCCAGGCTTCCTGACTGTCTAGTTTCCCAGGCTTCCTGACTGTCTAGTTTCCCATGCTGCTGTCTAGTTCCTGACTGTCTAGTTTCCCAGGCTTCCTGACTGACTAGTCTCCCATGATTCCTCACTGTCTAGTTTCCTGACTGTCTAGTTTCTCCAGGCTTCCTGACTGTCTAGTTTCCCAGGCTTCCTGACTGTCTAGTTTCCCATGCTTCCTGACTGTCTAATTTCCCAGGCTTCCTGACTGTCTAGTTTCCCATGCTTCCTGACTGTCTAGTTTCCCATGCTTCCTGACTGTCTAGTTTCCCATGCTTCCTGACTGTCTAGTTTCCCAGGCTTCCTGACTGTCTAGTTTCCCAGGCTTCCTGACTGTCTAGTTTCCCATGCTTCCTGACTGTCTAGTTTCCGCTCACTGTCTAGTTTCCATGCTTCCTGACTGTCTAGTTTCTGCTTCCTGACTGTCTAAATGTCTAGTTTCTCAGGCTTCCTGACTGTCTAGTTCTTCCATGCTTCCTGACTGTCTAGTTTCCCATGCTTCCTGACTGTCTAGTTTCCCATGCTTCCTGACTGTCTAGTTTCCCAGGCTTCCTGACTGTCTAGTTTCCCATGCTTCCTGACTGTCTAGTTTCCCAGGCTTCCACTGTCTAGTTTCCATGCTTCCTGACTGTCTAGTTTCCCATGCTTCCTGACTGTCTAGTTTCCCAGGCTTCCTGACTGTCTAGTTTCCCATGCTTCCTGACTGTCTAGTTTCCCATGCTTCCTGACTGTCTAGTTTAGTTTCTAGTTTCCATGCTTCCTGACTGTCTAGTTCCCCATGCTTCCTGACTGTCTAGTTTCCCATGCTTCCTGACTGTCTAGTTTCCCATGCTGACTGTCTAGTCCATGCTTCCTGACTGTCATCCCATGCTTCCTGACTGTCTAGTTTCCTGACTGTCTAATTTCCCATGCTTCCTAACTGTCTAGTTTCCCATGCTTCCTGATGTAGTTTCCCATGCTTCCTGACTGTCTAGTTTCCCATGCTTCCGGATCTGTCCAGTTTCCATGCTTCATGACTGTCAGCTTCCATGCTTCCTGACTGTCTAGTTTCCAGGCTTCCTGATCGTCTAGTTTCCCAGGCTTCCTGACTGTCTAGTTTCCCATGCTTCCTCATTGTCTAGTTTCCTAGGCTGACTGTCTAGTTTCCATGCCCTGACTGTCTAGTTTCCCCAGGCTTCTGACTGTCTAGTTCCTCAGGCTTCCTGACTGTCTAGTTTCCCATGCTTCCTGACTGTCTAGT
>NW_025761090.1:0-3034 GCF_021184085.1 Oncorhynchus gorbuscha
AGTACACGTGCGTGTCTTTAAAGTAGAGGTCCCCGTCTTTAAAGTACACGTGCGTGTCTTTAAAGTAGGTCCCCCGCAGTACACGTGCGTGTCTTTAAAGTAGAGGTCCCCGCAGTACACGTGCGTGTCTTTAAAGTAGAGGTCCCCGCAGTACACGTGCGTGTCTTTAAAGTAGAGGTCCCCGCAGTACACGTGCGTGTCTTTAAAGTAGAGGTCCCGTGCGTGTCTTTAAAGTAGAGGTCCCCGCACGTGCGTGTCTTTAAAGTAGAGGTCCCCGCAGTACACGTGCGTGTCTTTAAAGTAGAGGTCCCCGCGAGTACACGTGCGTGTCAGGTCCCGCAGTACACGTGCGTGTCTTTAAAGTAGAGGTCCCCCGCAGTACACGTGCGTGTCTTTAAAGTAGGGTCCCCGCAGTACACGTGCGTGTCTTTAAAGTAGAGGTCCCCGCAGTACACGTGCGTGTCTTTAAAGTAGAGGTCCCCGCAGTACACGTGCGTGTCTTTAAAGTAGAGGTCCCCACAGTACACGTGCGTGTCTTTAAAGTAGAGGTCCCCCAGTACACGTGCGTGTCTTTAAAGAGGTCCCCCACAGTACACGTGCGTGTCTTTAAAGTAGAGGTCCCCACAGTACACGTGCGTGTCTTTAAAGTAGAGGTCCCCACAGTACACGTGCGTGTCTTTAAAGTAGAGGTCCCCACAGTACACGTGCGTGTCTTTAAAGTAGAGGTCCCCACAGTACACGTGCGCGTCTTTAAAGTAGAGGTCGAACCGATTATGGTTTTTCAACGCCGATACCGATTATTGGAGAACCAAAAAAAGCCGATACGATTATTGGAGAACCACAAAAAAAAAGCCGATACCGATTAATCGGCCGATTTGTATATATGTATTTGTAATAATGACAATTATAACAATACCGAATGAACACTTTTATTTTAACTTCATATAATACATAAATAAAAAATCTATATAGTCTCAAATAAATAATCAAACGTGTTCAATTTGGTTTAAATAATGCAAAAACAAAGTGTTGGAGAAGTAAAAGTGCAATATGTGCCATGTAAGAAAGCTAACGTTTCAGTTCCTTGCTCAGAACATGAGAACATATGAAAGCTGGTGGTTCCTTTTAACATGAGACTTCAATATTCCCAGTTAAGAAGCTTTAGGTTGTAGTTATTATAGTATTTATAGGTCTATTTCTCTCTATACCATTTGTATTTCATATACCTTTGACTATTGGATGTTCTAATAGGTGTTCTAATTGTCACCCTATTGGATGTTCTAGTAGGTGTTCTAATTGCCAGCCTATTGGATGTTCTAATAGGTGTTCTAATTGCCACCCTTTTGCATGTTCTAATATGTGTTCTAATTGTCACCCTATTGGATGTTCTAGTAGGTGTTCTAATTGCCACCCTTTTGGATGTTCTAATAGGTGTTCTAATTGTCACCCTATTGGATGTTCTAATAGGTGTTCTAATTGTCACCCTATTGGATGTTCTAGTAGGTGTTCTAATTGCCAGCCTATTGGATGTTCTAGTAGGTGTTCTAATTGCCACCCTTTTGCATGTTCTAATATGTGTTCTAATTGTCACCCTATTGGATGTTCTAGTAGGTGTTCTAATTGCCACCCTTTTGGATGTTCTAATATGTGTTCTAATTGTCACCCTATTGGATGTTCTAATAGGTGTTCTAATTGCCACCCTATTGGATGTTCTAATAGGTGTTCTAATTGCCACCCTATTGGATTTTCTAATACGTGTTCTGATTGTCATCCTATTGGATGTTCTAATCGGTGTTCTAATTTGTACCCTATTGGATGTTCTAATAGGTGTTCTAATTGCCATCCTAATCTCGGGAGTTGATAGGCTTGAAGCACAGCGAAGAGCTGCTGGCAAACGCCGTTAAAGTGCTGTTTAAATGAATGCTTACGAGCCTGCTGCTGCCTACCACCGCTCAGTCAGACTGCTGCTGCAGTTAATATTGCCTGCTAACATGAATACCTGGGGCCTCCCGGAGGTGCAGTGGTCTCTGCCACCAGAGATTCTGGGTTCGATCCCAGGCTCTGTTGCAGCCGGCCTGCGACCAGGAGGCCCATGGCGCACAATTGGCCCAGTGTCGTCTGGGTTAGCGTCGTCCGGGACCAGGGCCCCAGGTGTACGGTGTTTCCTCCGACACATTGGTGCGGCTGGCTTCCGGGTTGGATGGGCATTGTGTCAAGTAGCAGTGCGGCTTGGTTGGGTCGTGTTTCGGAGGATGGGTTTTCTCGACCTTTCGTCTCTCCCGAGTCCATACGGGAGTTGCAGCGATGAGATAAGACTAACTACTACCAATTGGAAACCACGAAATTGGGGAGGAAAGGGGGTAACATAAATCATACAAAATAATAAAAAAACATGTATTTCTTTTAACGAAATATGCAGGTTTTAAAAAAGATATACTGGTGTTGATGTTTAGGGTTAGGTACATTGGTGCAACGACAGTGCTTTTTTCGCGAATGCGCTTGTTAAATCGTCACCTGTTTGGCGAAGTAGGCTTGTGATTGGATGATAAATTAACAGGCACCGCATCGATTATACGCAACGCAGGGACAAGCTAGTTAAACTAGTAATATCATCAACCATGTGTAGTTAACTAGTGATTATGTTAACATAGTTTTTTTATAAGATACGGGACAGTTCACCCATAATGTCTTTAAAGGGACAGTTCACCCGTAATGTCTTTAAAGGGACAGTTCACCCGTAATGTCTTTAAAGGGACAGTTCACCCGTAATGTCTTTAAAGGGATAGTTCACCCGTAATGTCTTTAAAGGGATAGTTCACCCGTTATGTCTTTAAAGGGATAGTTCAACCGTTATGTCTTTAAAGGGATAGTTCAACCGTTATGTCTTTAAAGGGATAGTTCAACCGTTATGTCTTTAAAGGGATAGTTCAACCGTAATGTCTTTAAAGGGATAGTTCAACCGTAATGTCTTTAAAGGGATAGTTCAACCGTAATGTCTTTAAAGGTATAGTTCACCCGTAATGTCTCTAAAGGG
>NW_025761091.1:0-3034 GCF_021184085.1 Oncorhynchus gorbuscha
GTCTACATGATGAACCAGACTTGTGGAGGTCTACATGATGAACCAGACTTGTGGAGGTCTACATGATGAACCAGACTTGTGGAGGTCTACATGATGAACCAGACTTGTGGAGGTCTACATGATGAACCAGACTTGTGGAGGTCTACATGATGAACCAGACTTGTGGAGGTCTACATGATGAACCAGACTTGTGGAGGTCTACATGATGAACCAGACTTGTGTGGAGGTCTCACATGATGAACCAGACTTGTGGAGGTCTACATGATGAACCAGACTTGTGGAGGTCTACATGATGAACCAGACTTGTGGAGGTCTACATGATGAACCAGACTTGTGGAGGTCTACATGATGAACCAGACTTGTGGAGGTCTACATGATGAACCAGACTTGTGGAGGTCTACATGATGAACCAGACTTGTGGAGGTCTACATGATGAACCAGACTTGTGGAGGTCTACATGATGAACCAGACTTGTGGAGGTCTACATGATGAACCAGACTTGTGGAGGTCTACATGATGAACCAGACTTGTGGAGGTCTACATGATGAACCAGACTTGTGGAGGTCTACATGATGAACCAGACTTGTGGAGGTCTACATGATGAACCAGACTTGTGGAGGTCTACATGATGAACCAGACTTGTGGAGGTCTACATGATGAACCAGACTTGTGGAGGTCTACATGATGAACCAGACTTGTGGAGGTCTACATGATGAACCAGACTTGTGGAGGTCTACATGATGAACCAGACTTGTGGAGGTCTACATGATGAACCAGACTTGTGGAGGTCTACATGATGAACCAGACTTGTGGAGGTCTACATGATGAACCAGACTTGTGGAGGTCTACATGATGAACCAGACTTGTGGAGGTCTACATGATGAACCAGACTTGTGGAGGTCTACATGATGAACCAGACTTGTGGAGGTCTACATGATGAACCAGACTTGTGGAGGTCTACATGATGAACCAGACTTGTGGAGGTCTACATGATGAACCAGACTTGTGGAGGTCTACATGATGAACCAGACTTGTGGAGGTCTACATGATGAACCAGACTTGTGGAGGTCTACATGATGAACCAGACTTGTGGAGGTCTACATGATGAACCAGACTTGTGGAGGTCTACATGATGAACCAGACTTGTGGAGGTCTACATGATGAACCAGACTTGTGGAGGTCTACATGATGAACCAGACTTGTGGAGGTCTACATGATGAACCAGACTTGTGGAGGTCTACATGATGAACCAGACTTGTGGAGGTCTACATGATGAACCAGACTTGTGGAGGTCTACATGATGAACCAGACTTGTGGAGGTCTACATGATGAACCAGACTTGTGGAGGTCTACATGATGAACCAGACTTGTGGAGGTCTACATGATGAACCAGACTTGTGGAGGTCTACATGATGAACCAGACTTGTGGAGGTCTACATGATGAACCAGACTTGTGGAGGTCTACATGATGAACCAGACTTGTGGAGGTCTACATGATGAACCAGACTTGTGGAGGTCTACATGATGAACCAGACTTGTGGAGGTCTACATGATGAACCAGACTTGTGGAGGTCTACATGATGAACCAGACTTGTGGAGGTCTACATGATGAACCAGACTTGTGGAGGTCTACATGATGAACCAGACTTGTGGAGGTCTACATGATGAACCAGACTTGTGGAGGTCTACATGATGAACCAGACTTGTGGAGGTCTACATGATGAACCAGACTTGTGGAGGTCTACATGATGAACCAGACTTGTGGAGGTCTACATGATGAACCAGACTTGTGGAGGTCTACATGATGAACCAGACTTGTGGAGGTCTACATGATGAACCAGACTTGTGGAGGTCTACATGATGAACCAGACTTGTGGAGGTCTACATGATGAACCAGACTTGTGGAGGTCTACATGATGAACCAGACTTGTGGAGGTCTACATGATGAACCAGACTTGTGGAGGTCTACATGATGAACCAGACTTGTGGAGGTCTACATGATGAACCAGACTTGTGGAGGTCTACATGATGAACCAGACTTGTGGAGGTCTACATGATGAACCAGACTTGTGGAGGTCTACATGATGAACCAGACTTGTGGAGGTCTACATGATGAACCAGACTTGTGGAGGTCTACATGATGAACCAGACTTGTGGAGGTCTACATGATGAACCAGACTTGTGGAGGTCTACATGATGAACCAGACTTGTGGAGGTCTACATGATGAACCAGACTTGTGGAGGTCTACATGATGAACCAGACTTGTGGAGGTCTACATGATGAACCAGACTTGTGGAGGTCTACATGATGAACCAGACTTGTGGAGGTCTACATGATGAACCAGACTTGTGGAGGTCTACATGATGAACCAGACTTGTGGAGGTCTACATGATGAACCAGACTTGTGGAGGTCTACATGATGAACCAGACTTGTGGAGGTCTACATGATGAACCAGACTTGTGGAGGTCTACATGATGAACCAGACTTGTGGAGGTCTACATGATGAACCAGACTTGTGGAGGTCTACATGATGAACCAGACTTGTGGAGGTCTACATGATGAACCAGACTTGTGGAGGTCTACATGATGAACCAGACTTGTGGAGGTCTACATGATGAACCAGACTTGTGGAGGTCTACATGATGAACCAGACTTGTGGAGGTCTACATGATGAACCAGACTTGTGGAGGTCTACATGATGAACCAGACTTGTGGAGGTCTACATGATGAACCAGACTTGTGGAGGTCTACATGATGAACCAGACTTGTGGAGGTCTACATGATGAACCAGACTTGTGGAGGTCTACATGATGAACCAGACTTGTGGAGGTCTACATGATGAACCAGACTTGTGGAGGTCTACATGATGAACCAGACTTGTGGAGGTCTACATGATGAACCAGACTTGTGGAGGTCTACATGATGAACCAGACTTGTGGAGGTCTACATGATGAACCAGACTTGTGGAGGTCTACATGATGAACCAGACTTGTGGAGGTCTACATGATGAACCAGACTTGTGGAGGTCTACA
>NW_025761092.1:0-3034 GCF_021184085.1 Oncorhynchus gorbuscha
CATGTAGCAGATCAGTTTGTGTTGTAACTAGCCATGTAGCAGATCAGTTTGTGTTGTAACTAGCCTTGTAGCAGATCAGTTTGTGTTGTAACTAGCCATGTAGCAGATCAGTTTGTGTTGTAAGTAGCCATGTATAGCAGATCAGTTTGTATTGTAACTAGTCATGTAGCAGATCAGTTTGTGTTGTAAGTAGCCACGTAGCAGATCAGTTTGTGTTGTAACTAGCCATGTAGCAGATCAGTTTGTGTTGTAACTAGCCATGTAGCAGATCAGTTTGTGTTGTAAGTAGCCATGTAGCAGATCAGTTTGTATTGTAACTAGTCATGTAGCAGATCGGTTTGTGGTGTTGCTACCCTGTAACTCGCCATGTAGCAGATCAGTTTGTGTTGTAACTAGTTATGTAGCAGATCCGTTTGTGTTGTAACTAGCCATGTAGCAGATCAGTTTGTGTTGTAAGTAGCCATGTAGCAGATCAGTTTGTGTTGTAACCAGTTCTGCCAGATCAAAGTTTAATGTTATTTACTACACTCTGCTATGCATGTGGCAGATCAGTTGTGTTAAGCTGCTACCCTAACACTTCAACCCTATATGGTCTGTTTGTGTTGTTGCTACCCTGTAACTGTACGTTGCGAATCTGTTTGTTGTTGTTACTGCCTGTAACTAGCCACGTTGCAGATCTGTTTTAATATTATTACTACCCTATAACTAGCCATCACTTTAGATCGGTTTGTGTTGTAACTAACCCTGGGTTGAAAACAGGGAAGAGGACAATGGTGCAGTAACCTCCGAGGACAGTGGGGGAGGAGCTGTTTGATGGCTGGATTGGGCTTCCCAAAGCCAAATAAGCCCACTAAGTCATCTCATCTCTATAGAGCTGCTATCTGACAGAATCACTAAGTCATCTCATCTCTATAGAGCTGCTGTCTGACAGAATCACTAAGTCATCTCATCTCTATAGAGCTGCTGTCTGACAGAATCACTAAGTCATCATCTCATCTCTATAGAGCTGCTGTCTAACAGAATCACTAAGTCATCTCATCACTATAGAGCTGCTGTCTGACAGAATCACTAAGTCATCTCATCTCTATAGAGATGCTGTCTGACAGAATAACTAAGTCATCTCATCACCATAGACCGCTGCCTCCCATTAGGTTTACAGTGGGTGATTTCTGGATAGCAGGAAGGGAGACGTTGGCATCTGCTTAGTCCTCTAGAAGCGTCGGTCCTGCTCCGTTTTTTCACAGGCAGGTGAGCGGTCCCTGTTAAGCACTGGCCAGTCAGTCAAAGACTGTCAGAGGTCATAATTGAACTGTAACTTAGCAGGAAGTCATTCATTCTAAATGCATGATATCAAGACAGGTTATCTCTGGGGTAGAACATGAAGTGTATGGAGATAAAATAACTGAGTGGTTGGTGTACGTTGACTGACACGTATGGAGGGAGTAAATAAATTCACTTTAGTTCTTTGATGGAGAGTCACTCCCATCTTAGTTAGGCTTTCATGAGATCTAACTAAGATAGGGGAGATTCGTTCCGTATGGATGAAGTGAATTTCTTTACTCCTGTAAGAGCCATGGTGCATAAACTCCTTCAGTGTCATAAGTGCAAAGATTTGGTCATGCAGACAGGGAAGAATATTGAATGCCAGCTGAGGTTATATTTTGCAATTGTGGGAGGAAAAGATGCATCCTAATTCCTGGATTGTCCCGTTAAGTTTGAAAGAGACAGAGGTGGCAAGAGTAAGGAGTGGCCAGCGTGTCTCCTATCTGGAGGAAGTGAGAAGAGACAAAGGACTGGCCAGAGTGTCGCCTATCTGGAGGCAATGAGAAGAGACAAAGGAAAGTGTCTCTATCTGGAGGCAGTGAGAAGAGACAAAGGACTGGCTAGAGTGTCTCCTATCTGGAGGCAGTGAGAAGAGACAAAGGACTGGCCAGTGTCTCTCCTATCTGGAGGCAGTGAGAAGAGACAAAGGACTGGCTAGAGTGTATCCTATCTGGAGGCAGTGAGAAGAGACAAAGGACTGGCCAGAGTTTCGCCTATCTGGAGGCAGTGAGAAGAGACAAAGGACTGGCCAGAGTGTCTCCTATCTGGAGGTAGTGAGAAGTGACAAAGGACTGGCCAGAGTGTCTCTTATCTGGAGGCAGTGAGAAGAGACAAAGGACTGGCCAGAGTGTCTCCTATCTGGAGGCAGTGAGAAGAGACAAAGGACTGGCCAGAGTGTCTCCTATCTGGAGGTAGTGAGAAGAGACAAAGGACTGGCTAGAGTGTCTCCTATCTGGAGGCAGTGAGAAGAGACAAAGGACTGGCTAGAGTGTCTCCTATCTGGAGGCAGTGAGAAGAGACAAAGGACTGGCTAGAGTGTCAGTGAATGTTTCTCGACTGAGGGATCCTGATATATATTGCATGTTAAACATGGTGGACTTTATATCGTTTATTGCAATGGTCATAAACTGCACAGTGCAAACCGGAGATACATCTGAGAACAGTGTTGCTTCGTTGTGAGTGTATGCTGAACATGTATTATTTATTTATATCACAGCCGAGAAATGTCAAGCCATCCTGTCAAAGAATGATCCGCCCTTACATGCCCCTGAGCCAGTAGGGATGTGATTTGATTTGGACAGTGACTGAAGGAGTGAGATGGTTTTTAAATGTCTCTTTTTGTTTCTTATTTTTATCGTTTTCTACCCCCTTACAGTGGGTGGCAGAAATACACCCAATCGGTTGTAGTTTGGCCAATAAACCTTGAAGGTCAAGACTTCTTTTAAGTATTTTTCTCCTGTTTTGTGCCTTGGAAATGGGTTGCTTGTAAGTTTTCACAATGGTTATCACTTACTACATACAAGTGTGTATTTAATTAGCTTACATTTCATATACCTTATATAGGGAGAAGCGAATATGTTGTCACACTTTCTAACATTTACTGGGCAAAGTACATCACAATGGTATAAATGTCATACAAAATGAAAGAAGGAAGTCTTGGGCATATGTTGTATTCATGACATCTCCATATCTTATTTCAGTAGGGAGTTGT
>NW_025761093.1:0-3033 GCF_021184085.1 Oncorhynchus gorbuscha
TGGATCTGCCCATGCTAATACTGGCTTTGTGGTATTGGAGCTGTCTATCCAAGTCTATGGTCATGGTAAAGCAGGATCATATCATAGAAATACATAGAGGACTCTAGTGGCCAAAAGCCGTTTTAGCATGGGCAGCGCTATTGAGGACTTTCACCATTTTTAAGTAGTCAATTGGGTGGGACTTCCTATGGGTTAAGGAAGGATCACATAATTCCATCCAGGTCATATGGAGGGATCAGTAAATTAATTATAATTGGGAACAAACATTCCATTACTATAGGTGGCAGTAAATTGCCAACCTTGGCTTTATATCTGTTCAAACAACACACTGCAGGTGAATAAGAAACAACACACTGCAGGTGAAAAGAAACAACACACTGCAGGTGAATAGAAACAACACACTGCAGGTGAATAGAAACAACACACTGCAGGTGAATAGAAACAACACACTGCAGGTGAATAGAAACAACACACTGCAGGTGAAAAGAAACAACACACTGCAGGTGAATAGAAACAACACACTGCAGGTGAATAGAAACAACACACTGCAGGTGAATAGAAACAACTACACTGCAGGTGAATAGAAACAACACACTGCAGGTGAATAGAAACAAACACACTGCAGGTGAAAAGAAACAACACACTGCAGGTGAATAGAAACAACACACTGCAGGTGAAAAGAAACAACACACTGCAGGTGAATAGAAACAACACACTGCAGGTGAATAGAAACAACACACTGCAGGTGAATAGAAACAACACACTGCAGGTGAATAGAAACAACACACTGCAGGTGAATAGAAACAACACACTGCAGGTGAATAGAAACAACACACTGCAGGTGAATAGAAACAACACACTGCAGGTGAATAGAAACAACACACTGCAGGTGAATAGAAACAACACACTGCAGGTGAATAGAAACAACACACTGCAGGTGAATAGAAACAACACACTGCAGGTGAATAGAAACAACACACTGCAGGTGAAAAGAAACAACACACTGCAGGTGAATAGAAACAACACACTGCAGGTGAATAGAAACAACACACTGCAGGTGAATAGAAACAACACACTGCAGGTGAATAGAAACAACACACTGCAGGTGAATAGAAACAACACACTGCAGGTGAATAGAAACAACACACTGCAGGTGAATAGAAACAACACACTGCAGGTGAATAGAAACAACACACTGCAGGTGAATAGAAACAACACACTGCAGGTGAATAGAAACAACACACTGCAGGTGAATAGAAACAACACACTGCAGGTGAATAGAAACAACACACTGCAGGTGAATAGAAACAACACACTGCAGGTGAATAGAAACAACACACTGCAGGTGAATAGAAACAACACACTGCAGGTGAATAGAAACAACACACTGCAGGTGAATAGAAACAACACACTGCAGGTGAATAGAAACAACACACTGCAGGTGAATAGAAACAACACACTGCAGGTGAATAGAAACAACACACTGCAGGTGAATAGAAACAACACACTGCAGGTGAATAGAAACAACACACTGCAGGTGAATAGAAACAACACACTGCAGGTGAATAGAAACAACACACTGCAGGTGAATAGAAACAACACACTGCAGGTGAATAGAAACAACACACTGCAGGTGAATAGAAACAACACACTGCAGGTGAATAGAAACAACACACTGCAGGTGAATAGAAACAACACACTGCAGGTGAATAGAAACAACACACTGCAGGTGAATAGAAACAACACACTGCAGGTGAATAGAAACAACACACTGCAGGTGAATAGAAACAACACACTGCAGGTGAATAGAAACAACACACTGCAGGTGAATAGAAACAACACACTGCAGGTGAATAGAAACAACACACTGCAGGTGAATAGAAACAACACACTGCAGGTGAATAGAAACAACACACTGCAGGTGAATAGAAACAACACACTGCAGGTGAATAGAAACAACACACTGCAGGTGAATAGAAACAACACACTGCAGGTGAATAGAAACAACACACTGCAGGTGAATAGAAACAACACACTGCAGGTGAATAGAAACAACACACTGCAGGTGAATAGAAACAACACACTGCAGGTGAATAGAAACAACACACTGCAGGTGAATAGAAACAACACACTGCAGGTGAATAGAAACAACACACTGCAGGTGAATAGAAACAACACACTGCAGGTGAATAGAAACAACACACTGCAGGTGAATAGAAACAACACACTGCAGGTGAATAGAAACAACACACTGCAGGTGAATAGAAACAACACACTGCAGGTGAATAGAAACAACACACTGCAGGTGAATAGAAACAACACACTGCAGGTGAATAGAAACAACACACTGCAGGTGAATAGAAACAACACACTGCAGGTGAATAGAAACAACACACTGCAGGTGAATAGAAACAACACACTGCAGGTGAATAGAAACAACACACTGCAGGTGAATAGAAACAACACACTGCAGGTGAATAGAAACAACACACTGCAGGTGAATAGAAACAACACACTGCAGGTGAATAGAAACAACACACTGCAGGTGAATAGAAACAACACACTGCAGGTGAATAGAAACAACACACTGCAGGTGAATAGAAACAACACACTGCAGGTGAATAGAAACAACACACTGCAGGTGAATAGAAACAACACACTGCAGGTGAATAGAAACAACACACTGCAGGTGAATAGAAACAACACACTGCAGGTGAATAGAAACAACACACTGCAGGTGAATAGAAACAACACACTGCAGGTGAATAGAAACAACACACTGCAGGTGAATAGAAACAACACACTGCAGGTGAATAGAAACAACACACTGCAGGTGAATAGAAACAACACACTGCAGGTGGAATAGAAACAACACACTGCAGGTGAATAGAAACAACACACTGCAGGTGAATAGAAACAACACACTGCAGGTGAAAAGAAACAACACACTGCAGGTGAATAGAAACAACACACTGCAGGTGAATAGAAACAACACACTGCAGGTGAAATAGAAACAACACACTGCGGGTGAAA
>NW_025761094.1:0-3032 GCF_021184085.1 Oncorhynchus gorbuscha
GAAGACAAGGATGGTGATTTACTGCCCCTGGAGGGTATTGTCTGAACAGGTATAAAGACAAGGATGTGATTTACTGCCCCCTGGAGGGTGTTGTCTGAACGGGTATGAAGACAAGGATGGCGGTGTTATGGGATTGCTGCAAAACTAGATGCTGGCATTTTGGGGTATCATGACTCTCATTCCCCACATCAAACATCCTTGGTACGTTGTAATTTCGTTTCTCCGCTGGAAATACGGAGTCAGCTCCTTTCTGCCAGTAGCTGGCCATCCTGACATGGTGTAGGTGTACACTTTTGACAAGGTCACATCTTTCCTTGTCTCCTGTTTGATAACTGTGCTTGTGACCGGTAGTGCCTCGAGCTGAGCGGTATGGAACATGTCCACTGCATCCACCCTCCTTTGCCTTTCTCTTGTACACGGCAGTCTGGATAATCCATCTGCATTTGGGTGGAGGGATGACGGCTTAAACTCAATGTCATACATATGACTGGCAAGGAACAGGGCATATCGCTGTAACCTGGCTGCTGTCATTGCCGCAATGCCTTTCTTTGGACTGAAAATGGAAAGCAACGGCTGGTGATCTGTGACCAGTGTGAAACGCTTGTCATATAGGTATGGGTGGAATTTCTTGACGCCCCACACTAGTGCCAGTGCTGTCTGTCGATTTGTGAGTAGTTTTTCTCTGCATCATTCAATGTTCGTGACGCGAATACAACTGGCCTCTCTGACCCATCTTTCAGTGTGTGTGAAAGGACGGCCCCTAAGCCATGAAGGGACGCATCATCACAAGCCAACTTCACTGGCATTTCAGGGTCGTAATGCATCAGGACCTGTTCAGATGTTATGAGCCGTTTTGCCTCCAAAAAATGCATTTTCACACTGCTCTGTCCACCGCCATGTCCAATTCTTTTCCAGGAGCTGATTTAGAGGCTGGAGTACTGCTGAAAGGTTTGGAGGAATCTTATGTAGTAATTGCTCAGTCACATGAAAGATCTTACTTCTGTGATATTTTGTGGTCGTGGTGCCTGTACAACATTACATTACATTTACATTTAAGTCATTTAGCAGACGCTCTTATCCAGAGAGCGACTTACAAATTGGTGCATTCACCTTATGACATCCAGTGGAACAGTCACTTTACAATAGTGCATCTAAATCTTAAAGGGGGAATACTTATCCTATCCTAGGTATTCCTTAAAAAGGTGGGGTTTCAGGTGTCTCCGGAAGGTGGTGATTGACTCCGCTGTCCTGGCGTCGTGAGGGAGTTTGTTCCACCATTGGGGGCCAGAGCAGCGAACAGTTTTGACTGGGCTGAGCGGAGCTGTACTTCCCTCAGTGGTAGGGAGGCGAGCAGGCCAGAGGTGGATGAACGAGTGCCCTTGTTTGGGTGTAGGGCCTGATCAGAGCCTGAGGTACTGAGGTGCCGTTCCCCTCACAGCTCCGTGAGCAAGCACCATGGTCTTGTAGCGGATGCGAGCTTCAACTGGAAGCCAGTGGAGAGAACGGAGGAGCGGGGTGACGTGAGAGAACTAGGAAGGTTGAACACCAGACGGGCTGCGGCGTTCTGGATGAGTTGAAGGGGTTTAATGGCACAGGCAGGAGCCCAGCCAACAGCGCAGTTGCAGTAATCCAGACGGAGATGACAAGTGCCTGGATTAGGACCTGCGCCGCTTCCTGTGTGAGGCAGGGTTGTACTCTGCGGATGTTGTAGAGCATGAACCTACAGGAACGGGCCACCGCCTTGATGTTGGTTGAGAACGACAGGGTGTTGTCCAGGATCACACCAAGGTTCTTAGCGCTCTGGGAGGAGGACACAATGTAGTTGTCAACCGTGATGGCGAGATCATGGAACGGGCAGTCCTTCCCCGGGAGGAAGAGCAGCTCCGTCTTGCGAGGTTCAGCTTGAGGTGGTGATCAAATCATCCACACTGGGATATGTCTGCCAGACATGCAGAGATGCGGTCGCCACCTGGTCATCAGAAGGGGGAAAGGAAGATTAGTTGTGTGTCGTCTGCATAGCAATGATAGGAGAGACCATGTGAGGTTATGACAGAGCCAAGTGACTTGGTGTATAGCGAGAATAGGAGAGGGCCTAGAACAGAGCCCTGGGGGACACCAGTGGTGAGAGCGCGTGGTGAGGAGACAGATTCTCGCCACGCCACCTGGTAGGAGCGACCTGTCAGGTAGGACGCAATCCAAGGCGTGGGCCGCGCCGAGATGCCCAACTCGGAGAGGGTGGAGGGAGGATCTGATGGTTCACAGTATCGAAGGCAGCCGATAGATCTAGAAGGATGAGAGCAGAGGAGAGAGTTAGCTTTAGCGGTACGGAGCGCCTCCGTGATACAGAGGAGAGCAGTCTCAGTTGAATGACTAGTCTTGAAACCTGACTGATTTGGATCAAGAAGGTCATTCAGAGAGAGATAGCGGGAGAGCTGGCCAAGGGGCACCGTTCAAGAGTTTTGGAGAGAAAAGAAAGAAGGGATACTGGTCTGTAATTGTTGACATCGGAGGGATCGAGTGTAGGTTTTTTCAGAAGGGGTGCAACTCTCGCTCTCTTGAAGACGGAAGGGGCGTAGCCAGCGGTCAGTGATGAGTTGATGAGCGAGGTGAGGTAAGGGAGAAGGTCTCCGGAAATGGTCTGGAGAAGAGGGGAGGGGATAGGGTCAAACGGGCAGGTTGTTGGGCGACCGGCCGTCACAAGGCGGATTTCATCTGGAGAGAGAGAGGGAGAAGAGGTCAGAGCACAGGGTAGGGCAGTGTGAGCAGAACCAGCGGTGTCGTTTGACTTAGCAAACGGGGATCGGATGTCGTCGACCTTCTTTTCAAAATGGTTGACGAAGTCGTCTGCAGAGAGGGAGGAGGGGGGAGGAGGATTCAGGAGGGAGGAGAAGGTGGCAAAGAGCTTCCTAGGGTTAGAGGCAGATGCTTGGAATTTAGCGTGGTAGAAAGTGGCTTTAGCAGCAGAGACAGAGGAGGAAAATGTAGAGAGGAGGGAGTGAAAGGATGCCAGGTCCGCAGGGAGGCGAGTTTTC
>NW_025761095.1:0-3031 GCF_021184085.1 Oncorhynchus gorbuscha
CTGTGTTATACAGCTGCTCTGGTTCTATACATCCCCTCTGTGCTTTACAGCTGCCCTGGTTCTATACATCCCCTGTGTTATACAGCTGCCCTGGTTCTATACATCCCCTGTGCTATACAGCTGCTCTGGTTCTATACATCTCCTGTGTTATACAGCTGCTCTGGTTCTATACATCCCCTGTGTTATACAGCTGCTCTGGTTCTATACATCCCCTGTGTTATACAGCTGCCCTGGTTCTATACATCCCCTGTGTTATACAGCTGCTCTGGTTCTATACATCCCCTGTGTTATACAGCTGCTCTGGTTCTATACATCCCCTGTGTTATACAGCTGCTCTGGTTCTATACATCCCCTGTGTTATACAGCTGCTCTGGTTCTATACATCCCCTGTGTTATACAGCTGCTCTGGTTCTATACATCCCCTGTGTTATACAGCTGCTCTGGTTCTATACATCCCTGTGTTATACAGCTGCTCTGGTTCTATACATCCCCTGTGTTATACAGCTGCTCTGGTTCTATACATCCCCTGTGTTATACAGCTGCCCTGGTTCTATACATCCCCTGTGTTATACAGCTGCCCTGGTTCTATACATCCCCTGTGTTATACAGCTGCTCTGGTTCTATACATCCCCTGTGTTATACAGCTGCTCTGGTTCTACTGACCTGAGCACCAGCAGCAGGCCTATGATGGTTAGACAGAGAGAAGACAACACCACTGCCACCACAGCCAGAGCTGTGGTCCGGCTGTATCCTCCCACGTCCCTCCCCTCTGAAGCCAGCGTGAACAGGTGACACCGCTCCCCAGAGTAACTGGGACGACATCTGCACAAGGAAATCGAAAGAGAGAGAGAGAGAGGTGGACAGGAGTGAGATGTGATTTACATTTACATTTACATTTAAGTCATTTAAGACGCTCTTATCCAGAGCGACTTACAAATTGGTGCATTCACCTTATGATTCATGCAGCATACAGTACAGCAGGTATATTGTTATTCTGAAGAGATAGAGAGCGACAGAGCGAGTTAGAGAAGAGAGATTGGAGAAAGAGCGATAAGAGAGGTATTTCTTACATGCATGATGGAGCTTTGATGTCCCTCAGGTAATGACAGCTGCCATGGACTACAGAAGTTCTTATACTTCTTCAGACAAGTGAGTTCCTCTTTTTCCTTTTCCCTTCTTCCTCCCCTTTCCACCTCTCCTTCTCTTCCCTTCACTCCTCTCAGCTTCCAAGATGGCCGATGGGTCTTTAGGTTTAGTCGACAATGCAACTAAAAAAGAAAAGAGTACAGACAAGAAATGTTAATCAACTGAATGCATGGACCCAGCCAACACATCTCATAGAATACAGGTTTTATTGTACACCAGATAGGTGCATGTGTTGTTTTACAGGGTCAGCCATAGTAGTATGATAGGTGCAGTGAAATGTGTTGTTTTACAGGGTCAGCCATAGTAGTATGATAGGTGCAGTGAAATGTGTTGTTTTACAGGGTCAGCCATAGTAGTATGATAGGTGCAGTGAAATGTGTTGTTTTACAGGGTCAGCCATAGTAGTATGATAGGTGCAGTGAAATGTGTTGTTTTACAGGGTCAGCCATAGTAGTATGATAGGTGCAGTGAAATGTGTTGTTTTACAGGGTCAGCCATAGTAGTATGATAGGTGCAGTGAAATGTGTTGTTTTACAGGGTCAGCCATAGTAGTATGATAGGTGCAGTGAAATGTGTTGTTGCTTTACAGGGTCAGCCATAGTAGTATGATAGGTGCAGTGAAATGTGTTGTTTTACAGGGTCAGCCATAGTAGTATGATAGGTGCAGTGAAATGTGTTGTTGCTTTACAGGGTCAGCCATAGTAGTATGATAGGTGCAGTGAAATGTGTTGTTTTACAGGGTCAGCCATAGTAGTATGATAGGTGCAGTGAAATGTGTTGTTTTACAGGGTCAGCCATAGTAGTATGATAGGTGCAGTGAAATGTGTTGTTTTACAGGGTCAGCCATAGTAGTATGATAGGTGCAGTGAAATGTGTGTGTTTTACAGGGTCAGCCATAGTAGTATGATAGGTGCAGTGAAATGTGTTGTTTTACAGGGTCAGCCATAGTAGTATGATAGGTGCAGTGAAATGTGTTGTTTTACAGGGTCAGCCATAGTAGTATGATAGGTGCAGTGAAATGTGTGTGTTGCTTTACAGGGTCAGCCATAGTAGTATGATAGGTGCAGTGAAATGTGTTGTTTTACAGGGTCAGCCATAGTAGTATGATAGGTGCAGTGAAATGTGTTGTTTTACAGGGTCAGCCATAGTAGTATGATAGGTGCAGTGAAATAGTGTGTTGCTTTACAGGGTCAGCCATAGTAGTATGATAGGTGCAGTGAAATGTGTTGTTTTACAGGGTCAGCCATAGTAGTATGATAGGTGCAGTGAAATGTGTTGTTTTACAGGGTCAGCCATAGTAGTATGATAGGTGCAGTGAAATGTGTTGTTTTACAGGGTCAGCCATAGTAGTATGATAGGTGCAGTGAAATGTGTGTGTTGCTTTACAGGGTCAGCCATAGTAGTATGATAGGTGCAGTGAAATGTGTGTTGCTTTACAGGGTCAGCCATAGTAGTATGATAGGTGCAGTGAAATGTGTGTGTTGCTTTACAGGGTCAGCCATAGTAGTATGATAGGTGCAGTGAAATGTGTTGTTTTACAGGGTCAGCCATAGTAGTATGATAGGTGCAGTGAAATGTGTGTGTTGCTTTACAGGGTCAGCCATAGTAGTATGATAGGTGCAGTGAAATGTGTGTGTTGCTTTACAGGGTCAGCCATAGTAGTATGATAGGTGCAGTGAAATGTGTGTGTTGCTTTACAGGGTCAGCCATAGTAGTATGATAGGTGCAGTGAAATGTGTTGTTTTACAGGGTCAGCCATAGTAGTATGATAGGTGCAGTGAAATGTGTGTGTTGCTTTACAGGGTCAGCCATAGTAGTATGATAGGTGCAGTGAAAATGTGTTGCTTTACAGGGTCAGCCATAGTGGTATGATAGGTGCAGTGAA
>NW_025761096.1:0-3030 GCF_021184085.1 Oncorhynchus gorbuscha
CTCTGCAGTAAAATTCATGCAACAACAGGAGGATCAAATTAACATATGCATCTGAAACAGAAAACCAAGGAACCTTGTTTTTGACAGATGCTATGACTGTGTACACTGGTCTAGCTGTGACCTGACTTTAGCTTAGACGTGGGGCCAGTGGCGCAATGGATAACGTGTCTGACTACGGATCAGAAGATTCTAGGTTCGACTCCTGGCTGGCTCAATAATTTACTTAATTGACTGAAATCAAGCTGGGAATGATACTGTTTACCCTCGGAGTGTGGTGTCAGGAAAATAACCTCACACTCAACGTCAACAAAACTAAGGAGATGATTGTGGACTTCAGGAAACAGCAGAGGGAACACCCCCCTATCCACATCGATGGAACAGTAGTGGAGAGGGTAGCTAGTTTTAAGTTCCTCGGCATACACATCACAGACAAACTGAATTGGTCCACTCACACTGACAGCGTCGTGAAGAAGGCGCAGCAGCGCCTATTCAACCTCAGGAGGCTGAAGAAATTCGGCTTGTCACCAAAAGCACTCACAAACTTCTACAGATGCATAATCGAGAGCATCCTGGCGGGCTGTATCACCGCCTGGTACGGCAACTGCTCCGCCCTCAACCGTAAGGCTCTCCAGAGGGTAGTGAGGACTGCACAACGCATCACCGGGGGCAAACTACCTGCCCTCCAGGACACCTACACCACCCGTTGTTACAGGAAGGCCATAAAGATCATCAAGGACATCAACCACCCGAACCACTGCCTGTTCACCCCGCTATCATCCAGAAGGCGAGGTCAGTACAGGTGCATCAAAGCTGGGACCGAGAGACTGAAAAACAGCTTCTATCTCAAGGCCATCAGACTGTTAAACAGCCACCACTAACATTGAGTGGCTGCTGCCAACACACTGTCATTGACACTGACCCAACTCCAGCCATTTTAATAATGGGAATTGATGGGAAATGATGTAAATATATCGCTAGCCACTTTAAACAATGCTACCTTATATAATGTTACTTACCCTACATTATTCATCTCATATGCATATGTATATACTGTACTCTACATCATCGACTGCATCCTTATGTAACACATGTATCACTAGCCACTTTAACTATGCCACTTTGTTTACTTTGTCTACACACTCATCTCATATGTATATACTGTACTCGATACCATCTACTGTATGCTGCTCTGTACCATCACTCATTCATATATAGTATGTGTCTTCCCATATGGTCTAGCGGTTAGGATTCCTGGTTTTCACCCAGGTAGACTAGGTTCAACTGCCGGTATGGAAACAATATATTTTCGTTAGGTACCCACTTGTGTAACGCCATGACTGTGAACACTGGTCTAGCTGTGACCTGACTTCAGCTTAGACGTTGGGCCAGTGGCGAAATGGATAACGTGTCTGACTACGGATCAGAAGATTCTAGGTTTTACTCCTGGCTGGCTCAATACTTTATTTAATTGACTGAAATCAAGCTGGGAATGATACTGTATACCTTTCAGTGTTTCTGGCTGTTCTCACTTTAAACACATTTTAGATGGATTTCATCTGGACATTCCCCAACATCTCTGAGAAAAAAAGATGTAGTTTTTGAATCCAACAGGCATAATGTCAACATTTAAAGATTTGTCTGTGATGTGTATTTTAAGTATGTGTCTTCCCATATGGTCTAGCGGTTAGGATTCCTGGTTTTCACCCAGGTGGCCCGGGTTCAACTCCCGGTATGGGAAAGAATATATTTTCGTAGGGTTTCCACTTGTGTAACAACAAATGCAGCAGTTTCTCACAACACAACAATATTCCCTCAGCAACAGGAAATGTGACATGTTATGTAGATTCAAATTATACAAGGGTTTTTAAACGTTGAATACACTTCATGGCTGCATTTATTTCTCTGCAGTAAAATTCATGCAACACCAGGAGGATCAAATTAAGATATGCATCTGAAACAGAAAACCAAGGAACCTTGTTGTTGACAGACGCTATGACTGTGTACACTGGTCTAGCTGTGACCTGACTTAAGCTTAGACATGGGGCCAGTGGCGCAATGGATAACGTGTCTGACTACGGATCAGAAGATTCTAGGTTCGACTCCTGGCTGGCTCATTACTTTATTTAATTGACTGAAATCAAGCTGGGAATGATACTGTAAACCTTTCAGTGCTTCTGGCTGTTCTCACTTCAAACACATTTTAGACGGATTTCATCTGGACATTCCCCGACATCTCTGAGAAAAAAAGATTTAGCTTTTAAATCCAACAGGCATGATGTCAACATTTAAAGATTTGTCTGTGATGTGTGTATTAACTATGTGTCTTCCCATATGGTCTAGCGGTTAGGATTCCTGGTTTTCACCCAGGTGGCCCGGGTTCAACTCCCGGTATGGGAAAGAATATATTTTTCGTTAGGTACCCACTTGTGTATCAACAGATGCAGCAGTTTCTCACAACACAACAATATTCTGTGTACACTGGTCTAGCTGTGACCTGACTTCACCTTAGACGTGGGGCCAGTGGCGCAATGGATAACGTGTCTGACTACGGATAAGAAGATTCTAGGTTGGACTCCTGGCTGGCTCAATACTTTGTTTAATCGACTGAAATCAAGCTGGGAATGATACTGTATACCTTTCAGTGCTTCTGGCTGTTCTCACTTCAAACACATTTTAGACAGATTTCATCTGGACATTCCCCAACATCTCTGGCCGGGTTCAACTCCCGGTATGGGAAGAATATATTTTCTTTAGGTACCCACTTGTGTAACAACAGATGCAGCAGTTTCTCACAACACAACAATATTCCCTCAGCAACAGGAAATGTGACTTGTTATGTAGATTAAAATTATGCAAGGCTTTTTTAAACGTTGAATACACTTCATGGCTGCATTTCTTGCTCTGCAGTAAAATTCATGCAACAACAGGAGGATCAAATTAAGATGTGCATCTGGAAACAGAAAACCAAGGAACCTTTTTTTATGACAGACGCCATGACTGTGTACACTGGTCTAGCTGTGACCTGACTTC
>NW_025761097.1:0-3030 GCF_021184085.1 Oncorhynchus gorbuscha
TAGCGTAGCCTCTTTCTTTAGCCTGTCAACTATGTGTCTGTCTTATCCCTGTTCTCTCCTCTGCACAGACCATACAAACGCTCCTCACCGCGTGCCGCGCCACCCTACTTGGTGGTCCCAGCGCGCACGACCCACGTGGAGTTCCAGGTCTCCGGTAGCCTCTGGAACTGCCAATCTGCGGTCAACAAGGCAGAGTTCATCTCAGCCATGCCTCCCTCCAGTCCTCGACTTCTTGGCCCTGACGGAAACATGGATCACCACAGACAACACTGCTACTCCTACTGCTCTTCTCTTCGTCCGCCCATGTGTTCCCCCGCACACCCCGAGAGCTTCTGGTCAGCGGGTGGTGGCACCGGATCCTCATCTCTCCCAAGTGGTCATTCTCTCTTTCTCCCCTTACCCATCTGTCTATCGCCTCCTTTGAATTCCATGCTGTCACAGTTACTAGCCCTTCAAGCTTAACATCCTTATCATTTATCGCCTCCAGGTTCCCTCGGAGAGTTCATCAATGAGCTTGATGCCTTGATAAGCTCCTTTCCTGAGGACGGCTCACTCTCACAGTTCTGGGCGACTTTAACCTCCCCACGTCTACCTTTGACTCTTTCCTCTCTGCCTCCTTCTTTCCACTCCTCTCCCTTTTGACCTCACCCTCTCACCTTCCCCCTACTCACAAGGCAGGCAATACGCTCGACCTCATCTTTACTAGATGCTGTTCTTCCACTAACCTCATTGCAACTCCCTCCAAGTCTCCGACCACTGCCTTGTATCCTTTTCCCTCTCGCTCTCATCCAACACCTCCCACACTGCCCCTATTGATGGTATCGCGCCGTCCCAACCTTCGCTCTCTCCCCCGCTACTCTCTCCTCTTCCATCCTATCATCTCTTCCCTCCGCTCAAACCTTCTCCCACCTATCTCCTGATTCTGCCTCCTCAACCCTCCTCTCCTCCCTCTCTGCATCCCTTGACTCTCTATGTCCCCTATCCTCCAGGCCGGCTCGGTCCTCCCTCCCGCTCCGTGGCTCGATGACTCATTGCGAGCTCACAGAACAGGGCTCCGGGCAGCCGAGCGGAAATGGAGGAAAACTCGCCTCCTGCGGACCTGGCATCCTTTCACTCCCTCCTTCTACATTTTCCTCCTCTGTCTCTGCTGCTAAAGCCACTTTCTACCACGCTAAATTCCAAGCTTCTGCTTCCAACCCTAGGAAGCTCTTTGCCACCTTCTCCTCCCTCCTGAATCCTCCCCTCCCCCCTCCTCCCTCTCTGCAGATGACTTCGTCAACCATTTTGAAAAGAAGGTCGACGACATCCGATCCTCGTTTGCTAAGTCAAACGACACCGCTGGTTCTGCTCACACTGCCCTACCCTGTGCTCTGACCTCTTTCTCCCCTCTCTCCAGATGAAATCTCGCGTCCTTGTGACGGCCGGCCGCCCAACAACCTGCCCGCTCGACCCTATCCCCTCCTCTCTTCTCCAGACCATTTCCGGAGACCTTCTCCCTTACCTCACCTCGCTCATCAACTCATCCCTGACCGTTGGCTACGTCCCTTCCGTCTTCAAGAGAGCGAGAGTTGCACCCCTTCTGAAAAAACCTACACTCGATCCCTCCGATGTCAACAATTACAGACCAGTATCCTTCTTTCTTTTTCTCTCCAAAACTCTTGAACGTGCCGTCCTTGGCCAGCTCTCCCGCTATCTCTCTGAATGACCTTCTTGATCCAAATCAGTCAGGTTTCAAGACTAGTCACTCAACTGAGACTGCTCTCCTCTGTATCACGGAGGCGCTCCGCACTGCTAAAGCTAACTCTCTCTCCTCTGCTCTCATCCTTCTAGATCTATCGGCTGCCTTCGATACTGTGAACCATCAGATCCTCCTCTCCACCCTCTCCGAGTTGGGCATCTCTCGGCGCGGCCCACGCTTGGATTGCGTCCTACCTGACAGGTCGCTCCTACCAGGTGGCGTGGCGAGAATCTGTCTCCTCACCACGCGCTCTCACCACTGGTGTCCCCAGGGCTCTGTTCTTGGCCCTCTCCTATTCTCGCTATACACCAAGTCACTTGGCTCTGTCATAACCTCACATGGTCTCTCTTATCATTGCTATGCAGACGACACACAATTAATCTTCTCCTTTCCTCCTTCTGATGACCAGGTGGCGAATCGCATCTCTGCATGTCTGGCAGACATATCAGTGTGGATGACGGATCACCACCTCAAGCTGAACCTCGGCAAGACGGAGCTGCTCTTCCTCCCGGGAAGGACTGCCCGTTCCATGATCTCGCCATCACGGTTGACAACTCCATTGTGTCCTCCTCCCAGAGCGCCAAGAACCTTGGCGTGATCCTGGACAACACCCTGTCGTTCTCAACTAACATCAAGGCGGTGGCCCGTTCCTGTAGGTTCATGCTCTACAACATCCGCAGAGTACGACCCTGCCTCACACAGGAAGCGGCGCAGGTCCTAATCCAGGCACTTGTCATCTCCCGTCTGGATTACTGCAACCCGCTGTTGGCTGGGCTCCCTGCCTGTGCCATTAAACCCTTCAACTCATCCAGAACGCCGCAGCCCGTCTGGTGTTCAACCTTCCCAAGTTCTCTCACGTCACCCCGCTCCTCCGTTTCTCCACTGGCTTCCAGTTGAAGCTCGCATCCGCTACAAGACCATGGTGCTTGCCTACGGAGCTGTGAGGGGAACGGCACCCAGTACCTCCAGGCTCTGATCAGGCCCTACACCCAAACAAGGGCACTGCGTTCATCCACCTCTGGCCTGCTCGCCTCCCTACCACTGAGGAAGTACAGCTCCCGCTCAGCCCAGTCAAAACTGTTCGCTGCCCTGGCCCCCAATGGTGGAACAAACCTCACGACGCCAGGACAGCGGAGTCAATCACCACCTTCCGGAGACACCTGAAACCCCACCTCTTTAAGGAATACCTAGGATAGGTTAAGTAATCCCTCTCACCCCACCCCCTAAGTTTTAGATGCACTATTGTAAGTGACTGTCCCACTGGATGTCATAAGGTGATTGCACCAATTTGT
>NW_025761098.1:0-3030 GCF_021184085.1 Oncorhynchus gorbuscha
TTATTTCACCTTTATTTAACCAGGTAGGCAAGTTGAGAACACCTTTATTTAACCAGGTAGGCTAGTTGAGAACACCTTTATTTAACCAGGTAGGCTAGTTGAGAACACCTTTATTTAACCAGGTAGGCTAGTTGAGAACACCTTTATTTAACCAGGTAGGCTAGTTGAGAACACCTTTATTTAACCAGGTAGGCTAGTTGAGAACACCTTTATTTAACCAGGTAGGCAAGTTGAGAACACCTTTATTTAACCAGGTAGGCTAGTTGAGAACACCTTTATTTAACCAGGTAGGCAAGTTGAGAACACCTTTATTTAACCAGGTAGGCTAGTTGAGAACACCTTTATTTAACCAGGTAGGCTAGTTGAGAACACCTTTATTTAACCAGGTAGGCTAGTTGAGAACACCTTTATTTAACCAGGTAGGCTAGTTGAGAACACCTTTATTTAACCAGGTAGGCTAGTTGAGAACACCTTTATTTAACCAGGTAGGCTAGTTGAGAACACCTTTATTTAACCAGGTAGGCTAGTTGAGAACACCTTTATTTAACCAGGTAGGCTAGTTGAGAACACCTTTATTTAACCAGGTAGGCTAGTTGAGAACACCTTTATTTAACCAGGTAGGCTAGTTGAGAACACCTTTATTTAACCAGGTAGGCTAGTTGAGAACACCTTTATTTAACCAGGTAGGCTAGTTGAGAACACCTTTATTTAACCAGGTAGGCTAGTTGAGAACACCTTTATTTAACCAGGTGAGGCTAGTTGAGAACACCTTTATTTAACCAGGTAGGCTAGTTGAGAACACCTTTATTTAACCAGGTAGGCTAGTTGAGAACACCTTTATTTAACCAGGTAGGCTAGTTGAGAACACCTTTATTTAACCAGGTAGGCTAGTTGAGAACACCTTTATTTAACCAGGTAGGCTAGTTGAGAACACCTTTATTTAACCAGGTAGGCTAGTTGAGAACACCTTTATTTAACCAGGTAGGCTAGTTGAGAACACCTTTATTTAACCAGGTAGGCTAGTTGAGAACACCTTTATTTAACCAGGTAGGCTAGTTGAGAACACCTTTATTTAACCAGGTAGGCTAGTTGAGAACACCTTTATTTAACCAGGTAGGCAAGTTGAGAACACCTTTATTTAACCAGGTAGGCTAGTTGAGAACACCTTTATTTAACCAGGTAGGCAAGTTGAGAACACCTTTATTTAACCAGGTAGGCAAGTTGAGAACACCTTTATTTAACCAGGTAGGCAAGTTGAGAACACCTTTATTTAACCAGGTAGGCAAGTTGAGAACACCTTTATTTAACCAGGTAGGCAAGTTGAGAACACCTTTATTTAACCAGGTAGGCAAGTTGAGAACACCTTTATTTAACCAGGTAGGCAAGTTGAGAACACCTTTATTTAACCAGGTAGGCAAGTTGAGAACACCTTTATTTAACCAGGTAGGCAAGTTGAGAACACCTTTATTTAACCAGGTAGGCTAGTTGAGAACACCTTTATTTAACCAGGTAGGCTAGTTGAGAACACCTTTATTTAACCAGGTAGGCTAGTTGAGAACACCTTTATTTAACCAGGTAGGCTAGTTGAGAACACCTTTATTTAACCAGGTAGGCTAGTTGAGAACACCTTTATTTAACCAGGTAGGCTAGTTGAGAACACCTTTATTTAACCAGGTAGGCTAGTTGAGAACACCTTTATTTAACCAGGTAGGCTAGTTGAGAACACCTTTATTTAACCAGGTAGGCTAGTTGAGAACACCTTTATTTAACCAGGTAGGCTAGTTGAGAACACCTTTATTTAACCAGGTAGGCTAGTTGAGAACACCTTTATTTAACCAGGTAGGCTAGTTGAGAACACCTTTATTTAACCAGGTAGGCAAGTTGAGAACACCTTTATTTAACCAGGTAGGCTAGTTGAGAACACCTTTATTTAACCAGGTAGGCTAGTTGAGAACACCTTTATTTAACCAGGTAGGCTAGTTGAGAACACCTTTATTTAACCAGGTAGGCTAGTTGAGAACACCTTTATTTAACCAGGTAGGCTAGTTGAGAACACCTTTATTTAACCAGGTAGGCTAGTTGAGAACACCTTTATTTAACCAGGTAGGCTAGTTGAGAACACCTTTATTTAACCAGGTAGGCTAGTTGAGAACACCTTTATTTAACCAGGTAGGCTAGTTGAGAACACCTTTATTTAACCAGGTAGGCTAGTTGAGAACACCTTTATTTAACCAGGTAGGCTAGTTGAGAACACCTTTATTTAACCAGGTAGGCAAGTTGAGAACACCTTTATTTAACCAGGTAGGCTAGTTGAGAACACCTTTATTTAACCAGGTAGGCTAGTTGAGAACACCTTTATTTAACCAGGTAGGCTAGTTGAGAACACCTTTATTTAACCAGGTAGGCTAGTTGAGAACACCTTTATTTAACCAGGTAGGCTAGTTGAGAACACCTTTATTTAACCAGGTAGGCTAGTTGAGAACACCTTTATTTAACCAGGTAGGCTAGTTGAGAACACCTTTATTTAACCAGGTAGGCTAGTTGAGAACACCTTTATTTAACCAGGTAGGCTAGTTGAGAACACCTTTATTTAACCAGGTAGGCTAGTTGAGAACACCTTTATTTAACCAGGTAGGCTAGTTGAGAACACCTTTATTTAACCAGGTAGGCAAGTTGAGAACACCTTTATTTAACCAGGTAGGCTAGTTGAGAACACCTTTATTTAACCAGGTAGGCTAGTTGAGAACACCTTTATTTAACCAGGTAGGCTAGTTGAGAACACCTTTATTTAACCAGGTAGGCTAGTTGAGAACACCTTTATTTAACCAGGTAGGCTAGTTGAGAACACCTTTATTTAACCAGGTAGGCAAGTTGAGAACACCTTTATTTAACCAGGTAGGCAAGTTGAGAACACCTTTATTTAACCAGGTAGGCAAGTTGAGAACAAGTTCTCATTTACAATTGCGACCTGGCCAAGATAAAGCAAAGCAGTTCGACAGATACAACGACACAGAGTTACACATGGAGTAA
>NW_025761099.1:0-3029 GCF_021184085.1 Oncorhynchus gorbuscha
TAGTGAACCTATAGGTCTTCAGTATGTGACAGGTTAGTACAGTAGTTAACCTATAGGTCTTCAGTGTGTGACAGTGGTGAACCTATAGGTCTTCAGTATGTGACAGGTTAGTACAGTAGTGAACCTATAGGCCTTCAGTGTGTGACAGGTTAGTACAGTGGTGAACCTATAGGTCTTCAGTGTGTGACAGTGGTGAACCTATAGGTCTTCAGTATGACAGGGTAGTACAGTGGTGAACCTATAGGTCTTCAGTTTGTGACAATTAATTGAACCATATAGGTCTTCAGTCATGTGACAGTGGTGAACCTATAGGTCTTCAGTGTGTGACAGTAGTGAACCTATAGGTCTTCAGTGACAGGTTAGTACAGTAGTGAGCCTATAGGTGCTTCAGTGTGACAGGATTGAAATGCAGTAGATCAACCTATAGGTCTTTGAGTATTGTGACAGAGTTAGTACAGTGAACCTAGGTGGCTGGTGTGTGACAGGTTAGTACAGTGGTGAACCTATAGGCCTTCAGTGTGTAACAGGTTAGTACAGTAGTGAACCTATAGGTCTTCAGTGTGTGACAGGTTAGTACAGTAGTGAACCTATAGGTCTTCAGTATGACAGGTTAGTAGAGTGGTGAACCTATAGGTCTTCAGTGTGTGACAGTGGTGAACCTATAGGTCTTCAGTGTGTGACAGGTTAGTACAGTGGTGAACCTATAGGTCTTCAGTGTGTGACAGTGGTGAACCTATAGGTCTTCAGTGTGTGACAGTGGTGAACCTATAGGTCTTCAGTGTGTGACAGTGGTGAACCTATAGGTCTTCAGTGTGTGACAGGTTAGTACAGTGGTGAACCTATAGGCCTTCAGTGTGTGACAGGTTAGTACAGTGGTGAACCTATAGGTCTTCAGTATGTGACAGGGTTATTACAGTAGTGAACCCAGGGTCTTCAGTATGTGACAGGGTTAGTACAGTAGTGAACCTATAGGTCTTCAGTGTGTGTGACAGTGGTGAACCTATAGGTCTTCAGTATGTGACAGGTTAGTACAGTAGTGAACCTATAGGCCTTCAGTGTGTGACAGGTTAGTACAGTGGCGAACCTATAGGTCTTCAGTGTGTGACAGTGGTGAACCTATAGGTCTTCAGTATGACAGGTTAGTACAGTGGTGAACCTATAGGTCTTCAGTGTGTGACAGTGGTGAACCTATAGGTCTTCAGTGTGTGACAGTGGTGAACCTATAGGTCTTCAGTGTGTGACAGTGGTGAACCTATAGGTCTTCAGTGTGTGACAGTAGTGAACCTATAGGTCTTCAGTGTGACAGGTTAGTACAGTGGTGAACCTATAGGCCTTCAGTGTGTAACAGGTTAGTACAGTAGTGAACCTATAGGTCTTCAGTGTGACAGGTTAGTACAGTAGTGAACCTATAGGTCTTCAGTGTGTGACAGGTTAGTACAGTGGTGAACCTATAGGCCTTCAGTGTGTGACAGGTTAGTACAGTAGTGAACCTATAGGTCTTCAGTGTGTGACAGGTTAGTACAGTGGTGAACCTATAGGTCTTCAGTATGACAGGTTAGTAGAGTGGTGAACCTATAGGTGTTCAGTGTGTGACAGATTAGTACAGTGGTGAACCTATAGGTCTTCAGTGTGTGACAGGTTAGTACAGTGGTGAACCTATAGGTATTCAGTGTGTGACAGGTTAGTACAGTGGTGAACCTATAGGTATTCAGTGTGTGACAGTGGTGAACCTATAGGTCTTCAGTGTGTGACAGTAGTGAACCTATAGGTCTTCAGTGTGACAGGTTAGTACAGTGGTGAACCTATAGGCCTTCAGTGTGTAACAGGTTAGTACAGTAGTGAACCTATAGGTCTTCAGTGTGACAGGTTAGTACAGTAGTGAACCTATAGGTCTTCAGTGTGTGACAGGTTAGTACAGTGGTGAACCTATAGGCCTTCAGTGTGTGACAGGTTAGTACAGTAGTGAACCTATAGGTCTTCAGTGTGTGACAGGTTAGTACAGTGGTGAACCTATAGGTCTTCAGTATGACAGGTTAGTAGAGTGGTGAACCTATAGGTCTTCAGTGTGTGACAGATTAGTACAGTGGTGAACCTATAGGTCTTCAGTGTGTGACAGGTTAGTACAGTGGTGAACCTATAGGTATTCAGTGTGTGACAGGTTAGTACAGTGGTGAACCTATAGGTCTTCAGTGTGTGACAGTGGTTAGGTCTTCAGTGTGTGACAGTGGTGAACCTATAGGTCTTCAGTATGTGACAGGTTAGTACAGTAGTGAACCCATAGGTATTCATGTGTGACAGGTTAGCAGTGGTGAACCAATAGGTCTTCATTGTGTGACAGCAGAACCTATAGGTCTTCAGTGACAGGTTAGTACAGTGGTGAACCTATAGGTCTCTCAGTGTGTAACAGGTTAGTACAGTGGTGAACCTAGGTCTTCAGTGTGACAGTGGTGAACCTATAGGTCTCTCAGTGTGTGACAGGTTAGTACAGTGGCGAACCTATAGGTCTTCAGTGTGTGACAGTGGTGAACCTATAGGTCTTCAGTATGACAGGTTAGTACAGTGGTGAACCTATAGGTCTTCAGTGTGTGACAGGTTAGTACAGTAGTGAACCTATAGGTCTTCAGTGTGTGACAGTGGTGAACCTATAGGTCTTCAGTGTGTAACAGGTTAGTACAGTGGTGAACCTATAGGTCTTCAGTGTGTAACAGGTTAGTACAGTGGTGAACCTATAGGTCTTCAGTGTGTGACAGGTTAGTACAGTGGTGAACCTATAGGTCTTCAGTGTGTAACAGGTTAGTACAGTGGTGAACCTATAGGTCTTCAGTGTGTGACAGTGGTGAACCTATAGGTCTTCAGTGTGTGACAGGTTAGTACAGTGGCGAACCTATAGGTCTTCAGTGTGTGACAGTGGTGAACCTATAGGTCTTCAGTATGACAGGTTAGTACAGTGGTGAACCTATAGGTCTTCAGTGTGTGACAGTGGTGAACCTATAGGTCTTCAGTGTGTAACAGGTTAGTACAGTGGTGAA
>NW_025761100.1:0-3029 GCF_021184085.1 Oncorhynchus gorbuscha
GTGAGCAGGTGGCTCTATCAACTACGGCCTCGCCTACCCGAGAGCGACCCTGCAGTCTGTGGCCGCTTCTCTAGTTATTCCCCTCTACAGACTAGAGGATTTTTGTTATTCCCTGTTTTGGATTTAAATAAACTCTGTTTCTGTTAAGTCGCTTTGGTCCTCTTTCACCTGCATACAGAAGGAACCCACCAAGGAAACCCACAGACGCTTCTTGCCAAGATCCAAGAGCTGATGACATAAGGGGATCTTGCGGATACGCATTCTGTAGTCGTTATGTCATTCGGTTCCTTCTGTCATGCAGGTGAAAGAGGGCGCAGACTTAACAGAAACAGAGTTTATTTAAATCCAAAAAGAATAACAAAATCCTCTAGTCTGTAGAGGGAATAACTAGAGAAGGCTACAGACTGCAGGTCGCTCTGCAGGCGCAGTCGTAGTTGATAGAGCCACCTGCTCACACGCAGCATCTGATGAAGGCAAAAACACGACAGGACAGGGCGAAACGCAATCACAGCATGGTGAATACAAAACAAGGAACCGACGGGACAGGAACGGATCACAAAGGAATAAATAGGACTCTAATCAGGGAAAGGATCGGAACAGGTGTGGGAAGACTAAATGATGATTAGGGAATAGGAACAGCTGGGAGCAGGAACGGAACGATAGAGAGAAGAGAGAGTGAGAGAGTGAGAGAGGGAGGGGGAGAGAGAGGGATAGAAGGAGGGAAAGAACCAAATAAGACCAGCAGAGGGAAACGAATAGCATGGGGAGCACAGGGACAAGACATGATAATAAATGACAAACATGACAGAGTTGCCCTGCCCTATAAAAAACACTCACAAAATTTGAGTTTGCTATTCACAAGAAGCATTGCCTGATGTGAACCATGTCTCAAACAAAAGAGATCTCAGAAGACCTACGTTTAAGCATTGTTGACTTGCATAAAGCTGGAAAGGGTTACAAAAGTATCTCTAAAAGCCTGGATGTTCATCAGTCCACAATAAGACAAATTGTCTATAAATGGAGAAAGTTCAGCATTGTTGCTACTCCCCCTAGGTGTGGCTGTCCTGCAAAGATGACTGCAAGAGCACAGTGCAGAATGCTCGATGAGGTTTAGAAGAATCCTAGAGTGTCATCTCTGGAACATGCTAACATCTCTGTTGACGAGTCTAAGATACGTAAAACACTAAACAAGAATGGTGTTCATGGGAGGACACCACGGAAGAAACCACTGCTGTCCAAACCGTTGCTGCACGTCTGAAGTTCGCAAAAGAGCACCTGGATGTTCCTCAGCTTCAGGCAAATATTCTGTGGACAGATTAAACTAAAGTTGAGTCGTTTGGTAGGAACACAGAACACTATGTGTGGAGAAAAAGAGGCAGAGCACACCAACCTCTAAACCGCATCCCAACTGTAAAGTATGGTGGAGGGAGCATGATGGTTTGGGGCTGCTTTGCTCCCTCAAGGCCTGGACAGCTTGCTATCATCGAACCGGAAAAATTAATTCCAAGTTGATAAAGACATTTGCAGGAGAACGTAAGGCTATCTGTACGCCCCATTGAAGCAAAACAGAGGTTGGGTGATGCAACAGGACAACGACCCAAATTCAACAACAGAATGGCTTCAACAGAAGAAAATATGCCTAGTCAGAGTCCTGACCTGAACCCGATTTAAAATGCTGTGGCATGACTCGAGAGCGGTTCACCAGACATCATAAGAATACTGCTGTACTGATACAGTTTTGTAAAGAGGAATGGTCCAGAATTCCTCCTGACCATTGCGCCGGTCTGATCTGTAACTACAGAAAATGTTTGGTTGAGGTTATTGCTCCAAAGGAGGGTCAACCAGTTATTAAATCCAAGGGGTCTCATACTTTTTCTACCCTACACTGTGAATGTTTACACGGTGTGTTCAATAAAGGCGTGAAAACGTATAATTGTTTGTGTGTAATTATTTTAAGCAGATTGTGTTTGTCTATTGTTGTGACTTAGATGAAGATCAGATCAAATGTTATGACCAATTTATCCAGGTAATTCTGAAGGGCTCACATACTTTTTCTTGCCACTGTAGCAACCTGGCTCTACCACCTTATGCACTCCCGTTCCCTATCCGGTCCCCTATCCTGTCCACTATCCTGTCCACTATCCTGTCCCCTATCCCGTTCCCTATCCAGTCCCCTATCCTGTCCACTATCCTGTCCACTATCCTGTCCCCTATCCCATTCCCTATCCAGTCCCCTATCCTGTCCACTATCCTGTCCCCTATCCCGTTCCTTATCCAGTCCCCTATCCGGTCCCCTATCCTGTCCACTATCCTGTCCACTATCCTGTCCCCTATCCCGTTCCCTATCCAGTCCCCTATCCTGTCCACTATCCGGTCCCCTATCCTGTCCACTATCCTGTCCACTATCCTGTCCCCTATCCCGTTCCCTATCCAGTCCCCTATCCTGTCCACTATCCTGTTCCGTATCCTGTCTCCTATCCTGTCCCCTATCCTGTTCCCTATCCTGTCCCCTTATCATTGTCCCCTATCCTGTCTCCTATCCTGTTCCCTATCCCGTTCCCTATCCGGTCCCCTATCATGTTCCCTATCCAGTCCCCTATCCTGTCCACTATCCTGTCCCCTATCCTGTTCCCTATCCTGTCCCCTATCCTGTTCCCTATCCTGTCCCCTTATCATTGTCCCCTATCCTGTCTCCTATCCTGTTCCCTATCCCGTTCCCTATCCGGTCCCCTATCATGTTCCTTATCCTGTCCCCTATCCTGTCCCCTATCCTGTCCCCTTATCATTGTCCCTTATCCTGTCTCCTATCCTGTTCCCTAACCCGTTCCCTATCCGGTCCCCTATCCTGTCCACTATCCTGTCCCCTATCCCGTTCCCTATCCAGTCCCCCTATCCTGTCCACTATCCTGTCCCCTATCCTGTTCCCTATCCTGTCTCCTATCCTGTCCCTCATCCTGTTCCCTATCCTGTCCCCTATCCTGTCCCCTATCCTGTCCCTATCCGTCCCCTATCTCGTTCCCTATCCTGTC
>NW_025761101.1:0-3027 GCF_021184085.1 Oncorhynchus gorbuscha
ATAATGTAGGGTAAGTACACATTATATAATGTAGCATTGCTTAAAGTGGCTAGTGATATATTTACATCATTTCCCATCAATTCCCATTATTAAAATGGCTGGAGTTGGGTCAGTGTCAATGACAGTGTGTTGGCAGCAGCCACTCAATGTTAGTGGTGGCTGTTTAACAGTCTGATGGCCTTGAGATAGAAGCTGTTTTCAGTCTCTCGGTCCCAGCTTTGATGCACCTGTACTGACCTCACCTTCTGGATGATAAGCGGGGTGAACAGGCAGTGGTTCGGGTGGTTGATGTCCTTGATGATCTTTATGGCCTTCCTGTAACAACGGGTGGTGTAGGTGTCCTGGAGGGCAGGTAGTTTGCCCCCGGTGATGCGTTGTGCAGTCCTCACAGCCAGTGGGTTTGGCGACGAGTATGAAGCGAGGGCCAGCCAACGAGAGCGTACAGGTGCGCAATGGTGGGTAGTATATGCTGCTTTGGTGACAAAACGGATTGCACTGTGATAGACTGCATCCAATTTGTTGAGTAGGGTATTGGAGGCTATTTTGTAAATGACATCGCCAAAGTCGAGGATTGGTAGGATGGTCAGTTTTACAAGGGTATGTTTGGCAGCATGAGTGAAGGATGCTTTGTTGCGAAATAGGAAGCCAATTATAGATTTAACTTTGGATTGGAGATGTTTGATATGGGTCTGGAAGGAGAGTTTACAGTCTAACCAGACACCTAAGTATTTGTAGTTGTCCACGTATTCTAAGTCAGAGCATCCAGAGTAGTGATGTTGGACAGGCGGGCAGGTGCAGGTAGCGATTGGTTGAAGAGCATGCAGTTGTACTTGTATTTAAGAGCAATCGGAGGCCACGGAAGGAGAGTTGTATGGCATTAAAGCTTGCCTGGAGGGTTGTTAACACAGTGTCCAAAGAAGGGCCAGAAGTATACAGAATGGTGTTGTCTGCGTAGAGGTGGATCAGAGACTCACCAGCAAATGTCCTTTTTGTGTCCACATTTTCCAAGACCTCTGTTAAATATCTGCTCTGAATGAAGATTCAAGATGTCTGCAGAAGGAATGGTGTCAGCTATGACATCACACCTTGAGTTTGAAGAAAATCATTTTGGTCCAAACTTGTGAAACATAGACATCTATGATTGCTTCAGATTTGGTCCGGCCAGAGTGGACTGACCAAATGTCAACTACTTTTCAACATCCATGGATGTTTGGTGTCAGTCGGTGTTCAGTGGTTGAGTATGTTTGTTACAGTAAATGGAAAGAGAGTGGGTGTCATGGTAGGTGCCAGTAAGAGCCGGGAGAGGTGACATTAACTGAAGAGAGAGAGAAAAGAGAGGGTGGCAAAGAGGGAGAGAGGGAGGGGTTTTCCAGACTGCTTTCACAGTCTTGCTTTGACCACTAGATGACAGAAAGAGAACGAACACAGTAATGAGCTGAACATTACAGTAAACCAGTGGAAGGGAGGAGCAGAGCAGGTGACCCCTTATGTGATTTGTGACTACTATGATTTCCCATTGTAGCTAATTCAATTGCAGTAATTCCGTTACTGATTTTTAGGTAATTACTTGAATTACAAATTGTAATCACTTAATAATTAATAAACAAACTTCATATCAGTAAAAACACAAACTAATTGTAGGTCTACCCTCCTCACGAGGGAGGTAACGGAATTGCAAGGCACAGGGATTTGTTTCTTAAACTTAGAGAAGGAAGATAATTATGTTGATATTAGTTGGCCTTTGGTCTTTACTTTAACATGATCATGTTTTTGATGTACTTCAAATAACTTTTAAGACTTTTCAGGTAGATGTTGTTTAAAACCTTTTAAGACTATTTCTGGTAGATGTTGTTTAAAACCTTTTAAGACTATTTCTGGTAGATGTTGTTTAAAACCTTTTAAGACTATTTCTGGTAGATGTTGTTTAAAACCTTTTAAGACTATTTCTGGTAGATGTTGTTTAAAACCTTTTAAGATTATTTCTGGTCGATGTTGTCTAAAACCTTTTAAAACTTTGTCTGGTAGATATTGTCTAAAACCTTTTAAGACTTTGTCTGGTAGATATTATCGAAAACCTTTTAAGACTTTGTCTGGTAGATGTTGTCTAAGACCTTTTAAGATTATTTCTGGTAGATGTTGTCTAAAACCTTTTAAGACTTTGTCTGGTAGATGTTGTCTAAGACCTTTGAAGACTTTGTCTGGTAGATATTGTCTAAAACCTTTTAAGACTTTGTCTGGTAGATGTTGTCTAAGACCTTTTAAGATTATTTCTGGTAGATGTTGTCTAAGACCTTTTAAGATTATTTCTGGTAGATGTTGTCTAAGACCTTTTAAGACTTTGTCTGGTAGATGTTGTCTAAGACCTTTGAAGACTGTCTGGTAGATATTGTCTAAAACCTTTTAAGACTTTGTCTGGTAGATGTTGTCTAAGACCTTTTAAGACTTTGTCTGGTAGATGTTGTCTAAGACCTTTTAAGACTTTGACTGGTAGATGTTGTCTAAGACCTTTTAAGATTATTTCTGGTAGATGTTGTCTAAGACCTTTTAAGATTATTTCTGGTAGATGTTGTCTAAGACCTTTTAAGATTATTTCTGGTAGATGTTGTCTAAGACCTTTTAAGACTTTGTCTGGTAGATATTGTCTAAAACCTTTTAAGACTTTGTCTGGTAGATGTTGTCTAAGGCCTTTTAAGACTTTGACTGGTAGATGTTGTCTAAGACCTTTTAAGATTATTTCTGGTAGATGTTGTCTAAGACCTTTTAAGATTATTTCTGGTAGATGTTGTCTAAGACCTTTTAAGATTATTTCTGGTAGATATTGTCTAAGACCTTTTAAGACTTTGTCTGGTAGATATTGTCTAAAACCTTTTAAGACTTTGTCTGGTAGATATTGTCTAAAACCTTTTAAGACTTTGTCTGGTAGATGTTGTCTAAGACCTTTTAAGACTTTGACTGGTAGATGTTGTCTAAGACCTTTTAAGATTATTTCTGGTAGATGTTGTCTAAGACCTTTTAAGATTATTTCTG
>NW_025761102.1:0-3027 GCF_021184085.1 Oncorhynchus gorbuscha
CTTAACAGGAACATTCAGCTGTTTAAGTACTCTAGTCTAGTAAACTCTACAGAGAACCACCGTGTGGTACTCTGAAAGATCCATTCTAACGAACACTTCCTCTGGAAGATCCGGTTTAACTGACACCCCCGAGACAGAGAAGGTAGAGCTACAAAGGACAAAGTGACCTCTGGTGGACAACCAGAGACTTTCTGTCGAATTACTCCCCGTAGCTGGATCAAGTGTTTTCAACAGAGAGACATCAAAGACATACACACCTAAATGTGTACATTGCAATTCTTTCGAATGAGCAGCCGTTCATGTGCAAAGTATTCACATTTCCAGGAGCATATTTATCAGCTGTACGATAGTGGAATTCCTTTGTCTCTCTTTTGAGTCCGCCATTTGGTGTAGTCCACTAGGACTTTTCATTGCATATGAATCAATGTGTAAACTATCCTGTTTGTGTGTTTATGTAATTCTGTGTGATTTAGTTAGTTTAGTTAGTAAATAAATAATTAAGCCACTCTGTATCGCTGATTCATAATTTATGCAGGGTTCATGCAGCCATCCAATCTATTTATGAAAGATTCAGAATGAGACTGAGGTAAATAAGTACAATGAATTGACTGTGACTAAAGAGATATTTTTATATCTTTAGAGTTTAGTAAGGAGATAGTAACTCGTTAAATAATCAGACATTATTTAATTCATTTTAACCTTACTAGCAAGTCACAGTAATTAAAGTTTTTATTTTCTAATGACGGCCTAGGAACAATGGGTTAACTGCCTGTCCAGGGTAGACCCACAGATTTGTACTTTGTCACTTAAGTCAGAACTTGCAACCTTCCGGTTACTAGTCCAACACTCTAACCACTAGGCTACCCTGGATTAATTTAATTGCATAATAATTGAACGTGGTATGTCATTATTTTATAAAATAACAAAATACATTAATGATATTCACCACGACACTCTCCCAGGTTGTAATGAATTCTCAGGGAGAAAAAGGTGTAGATTCAAACGCAGTGCGGGGCAGATGTTATTCAGCCTTCTCAGAGGCAGGAATCGTGGGTCGCAGGCAATGGTCAAACACAGGTAGGCAGTCAAAACAAACAATACCTCAAAACCATTACAAACAGAAAGATCTGAACTAAATAGGGAGCTGATGAGACCAGGTGAAATCGATGAAGAAAAATGAAAGACAGGACTCGAGATCGAGAACACAAGAAAAGGAACCTCAGAAAAGCAGAACAGATCCGTACCCAGCTCCTTGCCCCGTCCCTGGGACAGTGAGAAGGTGTCTGGGGAGCTGGGTTTTAGTCTGACAGGGCTTTCTGTTTCTCTGTTTCTCTCCCAGCTCCTTGCCTCGTCCCCTGGGATAGTGGGAAGGTGTCTGGGGAGCTGGGTTTAATCTGACAGGGCTTTCTGTTTCTCTGTTTCTCTCCCAGCTCCTTGCCTCGTCCCTCGGGACAGTGGAAGGTGTCTGGGGGAGCTGGGACTAGTCTGACAGGGCTTTCTGTTTCTCTGTTTCTCTCCCAGCTCCTTGCCTCGCCCCCTGGGGACAGTGGGAAGGTGTCTGGGGAGCTGGGTTTAGTCTGACAGGGCTTTCTGTTTCTCTGTTCTCTCCCAGCTCCTTGCTCCTCGGCCTCTGGGACAGTGAGAAGGTGTCTGGGGGAGCTGGGTTTAGTCTGACAGGGCTTTCTGTTTCTCTGTTTCTCTCCAGCTCCTTGCCTCGTCCCTGGGACAGTGGGAACTGGGGGAGTGAGTCTGACAGGGCTTTCTGTTTCTCTGTTTCTTCTAACTCATTGCCTGGCTCCCTTGGGACAGTGAGAAGGTGTCTGGGGAGCTGGGTTTAGTCTGACAGGGCTTTCTGTTTCTCTGTTTCTCTTCCCAGCTCCTTGCCCAGTGAGAAGGTGTCTGCTTGGGTTTAGTCCCCTGGTTTTCTTCCCAGTTTCCTTTTGCCTCGCCCCTGGGGACAGTGAGAAGGTGTCTGGGGAGCTGGGTTTTGTTTGACAGGGCTTTCTGTTTCTCTGTTCTCTCCCAGCTCCTTGCCTCGTCCCCCTGGGACAGTGGGAAGGTGTCTGGGGAGCTGGGTTTAGTCTGACAGGGCTTTCTGTTTCTCTGTTTCTCTCCCAACTCATTGCCTTCGTCCCCTGGGACAGTGAGAAGGTGTCTGGGGAGCTGGGTTTAGTCTGACAGGCTTTCTGTTTCTGCTTTCTCTCCCAGCTCCTTGCCTCATCCCCTGGGACAGTGGGAAGGTGTCTGGGGGAGCTGGGTTTAGTCTGACAGGGCTTTCTGTTTCTCTGTTTCTCTCCCCCAGCTCCTTGCCTGGTCTCCCCTGGAGTTGTGGGAAGGTGTCTGGGAGCTGGTTTAGTCTGACAGGGCTTTCTGAGTTTTTCTGTTTCCTCTCCTGTGCTCCTTGCCTCGTCCCCTGGGACAGTGGAAGGTGTCTGGGGAGCTGGGTTTAGTCTGACAGGGCTTTCTGTTTCTCTGTTTCTCTCCCAGCTCCTTGCCTCGTCCCCTGGGACAGTGAGAAGGTGTCTGGGGAGCTGGGTTTAGTCTGACAGGGCTTTCTGTTTCTCTGTTTCTCTCCCAGCTCCTTGCCTCGTCCCCTGGGGACAGTGAGGAAGGTGTCTGGGGAGCTGGGTTTAGTCTGACAGGGCTTTCTGTTTCTCTGTTTCTCTCCCAGCTCCTTGCCTCGTCCCCTGGGGACAGTGGGAAGGTGTCTGGGGAGCTGGGTTTAGTCTGACAGGGCTTTCTGTTTCTCTGTTTCTCTCCCAACTCATTGCCTCGTCCCCTGGGACAGTGAGAAGGTGTCTGGGGAGCTGGGTTTAGTCTGACAGGGCTTTCTGTTTCTCTGTTTCTCTCCCAGCTCCTTGCCTCGTCCCCTGGGACAGTGGGAAGGTGTCTGGGGGAGCTGGGTTTAGTCTGACAGGGCTTTCTGTTTCTCTGTTTCTCTCCCAGCTCCTTGCCTCGTCCCCTGGGACAGTGAGAAGGTGTCTGGGGAGCTGTTTGTCTGACAGGGCTTTCTTTTCTCTGTTTCTC
>NW_025761103.1:0-3026 GCF_021184085.1 Oncorhynchus gorbuscha
AAATCAAATCAAATCAAATCAAATTTATTTATATAGCCCTTCGTACATCAGCTGATATCTCAAAGTGCTGTACAGAAACCCAGCCTAAAACCCCAAACAGCAAACAATGCAGGTGTAAAAGCACGGTGGCTAGGAAAAACTCCCTAGAAAGGCCAAAACCTAGGAAGAAACCTAGAGAGGAACCGGGCTATGTGGGGTGGCCAGTCCTCTCTCTGGCTGTGCCGGGTAGAGATTATAACAGAACATGACCAAGATGTTCAAATGTTCATAAATGACCAGCATGGTCAAATAATAATAAGGCAGAACAGTTGAAACTGGAGCAGCAGCACAGTCAGGTGGACTGGGGACAGCAAGGAGCCATCATGTCAGGTAGTCCTGGGGCACGGTCCTAGGGCTCAGGTCCTCCGAGAGAGAGAAAGAAAGAGAGAATTAGAGAGAGCATATGTGGGGTGGCCAGTCCTCTTCTGGCTGTGCCAGGTGGAGATTATAACAGAACGTGGCCAAGATGTTCAAATGTTCATAAATGACCAGCATGGTTGAATAATAGTAAGGCAGAACAGTTGAAACTGGAGCAGGAGCATGGCCAGGTGGACTGGGGACAGCAAGGAGTCCTCATGTCAGGTAGTCCTGGGACATGGTCCTAGGGCCCAGGCCAGTTGAAACTGGAGCAGCAGCATGGCCAGGTGGACTGGGGACAGCAAGGAGTCATCATGTCAGGTAGTCCTGGGGCATGGTTCTAGGGCTCAGGTCCTCCGAGAGAGAGAAAGAAGGAGAGAAGGAGAGAATTAGAGAACGCACACTTAGATTTACACAGGACACCGAATAGGACAGGAGAAGTACTCCAGATAAACAAACTGACCCTAGCCCCCCGACACATAAACTACTGCAGCATAAATACTGGAGGCTGAGACAGGAGGGGTCAGGAGACACTGTGGCCCCATCCGAGGACACCCCGGACAGGGCCAAACAGGAAGGATATAACCCCACCCACTTTGCCAAAGGGGAACCCAGACAGGCCGACCACAACAGTGAATCAACCCACCCAGGTGACGCATCCCCCCAGGGACGGCACGAGAGAGCCCAGCAAGCCAGTGACTCAGCCCCGTAACAGGGTTAGAGGCAGAGAATCCCAGTGGGAAAAAGGGGAACCGGCCAGGCAGACAGCAAGGGCGGCCGTTGCTCCAGAGCCTTTCCGTTCACCTTCCCACTCCTGGGCCAGACTACACTCAATCATATGACCCACTGAAGAGATGAGTCTTCAGTAAAGACTTAAAGGTTGAGACCGAGTTTGCGTCTCTCTGACATGGGTAGGCAGACCGCTCCATAAAAATGGAGCTCTATAGAGAAAGCCCTGCCTCCAGCTGTTTGCTTAGAAATTCTAGGGACAATTAGAGGCCTGCGTCTTGTGACCGTAGCGTACGTATAGGTATGTACGGCAGGACCAAATCAGAGAGGTAGGTAGGAGCAAGCCCATGTAATGCTTTGTAGGTTAGCAGTAAAACCTTGAAATCAGCCCTTGCTTTGACAGGAAGCCAGTGTAGAGAGGCTAGCACTGGAGTAATATGATCAAATTTTTTGGTTCTAGTCAGGATTCTAGCAGCCGTATTTAGCACTAACTGAAGTTTATTTAGTGCTTTATCCGGGTAGCCGGAAAATAGAGCATTGCAGTAGTCTAACCTAGAAGTGACAAAAGCATGGATTAATTTTTCTGCATCATTTTTGGACAGAAAGTTTCTGATTTTTGCAATGTTACGTAGATGGAAAAAGCTGTCCTCGAAATGGTCTTGATATGTTCTTCAAAAGAGAGATCAGGGTCCAGAGTAACGCCGAGGTCCTTCACAGTTTTATTTGAGACGACTGTACAACCATTAAGATTAATTGTCAGATTCAACAGAAGATCTCTTTGTTTCTGGGACCTAGAACAAGCATCTCTGTTTTGTCCGAGTTTAATAGTAGAAAGTTTGCAGCCATCCACTTCCTTATGTCTGAAACACATGCTTCTAGCGAGGGCAATTTTGGTGCTTCACCGTGTTTCATTGAAATGTACAGCTGTGTGTCATCCGCATAGCAGTGAAAGTTTACATTATGTTTTCGAATAACATCCCCAAGAGGTAAAATATATAGTGAAAACAATAGTGGTCCTAAAACAGAACCTTGAGGAACACCGAAATGTACAGTTGATTTGTCAGAGGACAAACCATTCACAGAGACAAACTGATATCTTTCCGACAGATAAGACCTAAACCAGGCCAGAACATGTCCGTGTAGACCAATTTGGGTTTCCAATCTCTCCAAAAGAATGTGGTGATCGATGGTATCAAAAGCAGCACTAAGGTCTAGGGAGCACGAGGACAGATGCAGAGCTCTCGGTCCGATGCCATCAAAATGTCATTTACCACCTTCACAAGTGCCGCCTCAGTGCTATGATGGGGTCTAAAACCAGACTGAAGCATTTCGTATACATTGTTTGTCTTCAGGAAGGCAGTGAGTTGCTGAGCAACAGCCTTCTAAAATCTTTGAGAGGAATGGAAGATTTGATATAGGCCGATAGTTTTTTATATTTTCTGGGTCAAGGTTTGGCTTTTTCAAGAGAGGCTTTATTACTGCCACTTTTAGTGAGTTTGGTACACATCCAGTGGATAGAGAGCCGCTTATTATGTTCAACATAGGAGGGCCAAGCACAGGAAGCAGCTCTTTCAGTAGTTTAGTTGGAATAGGGTCCAGTATACAGCTTGAAGGTTTAGAGGCCATGATTATTTTCATCATTGTGTCAAGAGATATAGTACTAAAACACTTGAGCGTCTCTCTTGATCCTAGGTCCTGGCAGAGTTGTGCAGACTCAGGACAACTGGAGGCTTGAGGAATACATGCAGGTTTAAAGATAATTTGCTTTCTAATAATCATAATCCTTCCCAAAAAGAAGTTCATGAATTTATCACTGCTAAAGTGCAAGCCATCCTCTCTTGGGGAATGCTGCTTTTTAGTTAGCTTTGCCACAGTATCAAAAAGGAATTTCGGATTGTTCT
>NW_025761104.1:0-3024 GCF_021184085.1 Oncorhynchus gorbuscha
TGTGTGCAAAAGGCATGAGGAGGTAGGCGAATAATTACAATATTGCAGATTAACACTGGAGTGATAAATGATCAGATGATCATGTACAGGTAGAGATATTGGAAATGTGCAAAGAGCAGAAAAGTAAATAAATAAAAACTGTGGGGATGAGGAGGTAGGTGAAAATGGGTGTGCTATTTACCAATAGATTATGTACAGCTGCAGCGATCGGTTAGCTGCTCAGCTAGCTGATGTTTGAAGTTGGTGAGGGAGATAGAAGTCTCCAACTTCAGCGATTTTTTTTAATTTTTTTATTTTTTATTTTATTTTATTTTTTAAATTTATTTATTTTTTATTTATTTTTAGTTTTTTGCAATTTGTTCCAGTCACAGGCAGCAGAGTACTGGAACGAAAGGCGGCCGAATGAGGTGTTGGCTTTAGGGATGATCAATGAGATACACCTGCTGGAGCGCGTGCTACGGATGGGTGTTGCCATAGTGACCAGTGAGCTGAGATAAGGCGGAGCTTTGCCTAGCATGGCCTTGTAGATGACCTGAAGCCAGTGGGTCTGGCGACGAATATGTAGCGAGGGCCAGCCGACTAGAGCATACAAGTCGCAGTGGTGGGTAGTATAAGGTGCTTTAGTGACAAAACGGATGGCACTGTGATAAACTGCATCCAGTTTTACATTTACATTTAAGTCATTTAGCAGACGCTCTTATCCAGAGCGACTTACAAATTGGTGCATTCACCTTATGACATCCAGTGGAACAACCACTTTACAATAGTGCATCTAAATATTTTAAGGGGGGGGGGGGGTGAGAAGGATTACTTTATCCTATCCTAGGTATTCCTTAAAGAGGTGGGGTTTCAAGTGTCTCCGGAAGGTGGTGATTGACTCCGCTGTCCTGGCGTCGTGAGGGAGTTTGTTCCACCATTGGGGAGCCAGAGCAGCGAACAGTTTTGACTGAGCTGAGCGGGAACTGTACTTCCTCAGTGGTAGGGAGGCGAGCAGGCCAGAGGTGGATGAACGCAGTGCCCTCATTTGGTGTAGGGCCTGATCAGAGCCTGGGAGGTACTGAGGTGCCGTTCCCTCACAGCTCCGTAGGCAAGCACCATGGTCTTGTAGCGGATGCGACTTCAACTGGAAGCCAGTGGAGAGAGCGGAGGAGCGGGGTGACGTGAGAAGAACTTGGGAAGGTTGAACACTAGACGGGCTGCGGCGTTCTGGATGAGTTGTAGGGGTTTAATGGCACAGGCAGGGAGCCCAGCCAACAGCGAGTGCAGTAATCCAGACGGGAGATGACAAGTGCCTGGATTAGGACCTGCGCCGCTTCCTGTGTGAGGCAGGGTCGTACTCTGCGGATGTTGTAGAGCATGAACCTACAGGAACGGGCCACCACCTTGATGTTAGTTGAGAACGACAGTTTGTTGTCCAGGATCACGCCAGGTTCTTAGCGCTCTGGGGAGGAGGACACAATGGAGTTGTCAACCGTGATGGCGAGATCATGGAGCGGGCAGTCCTTCCCCGGGAGGAAGAGCAGCTCCGTCTTGCCGAAGTTCAGCTTGAGGTGGTGATCCGTCATCCACACTGATATGTCTGCCAGACATGCAGAGATACGATTCGCCACCTGGTCATCAGAAGGGGAAAGGAAGATTAATTGTGTGCCGTCTGCATAGCAATGATAGGAGAGACCATGTGAGGTTATGACAGAGCCAAGTGACTTGGTGTATAGCGAGAATAGGAGAGGGCCTAGAACAGAGCCTGGGGGACACCAGTGGTGAGAGCGCGTGGTGAGAACAGATTCTCGCCACGCCACCTGGTAAGGCGACCTGTCCAGGTAGGGCGCAATCCAGCGTGGGCGCGCCGAGAGATGCCCAACTTCGGAGAGGTGGAGGGAGGATCTGATGGTTCACAGTATCGAAGGCAGCCGATAGGTCTAGAAGGATGAGAGCAGAGAGAGAGTTAGCTTTAGCGGTGCGGAGCGCCTCGTGATACAGAGAAAGAGCAGTCTCAGTTGAATGACTAGTCTTGAAACCTGACTGATTTGGATCCAAGAAGGTCATTCTGAGAGAGATAGCGGAGAGCTGACCAAGGGCGGCACGTTCCAAGAGTTTGGAGAGAAAAGAAAGAAGGGATACTGGTCTGTAGTTGTTGACATCGGAGGGATCGAGTGTAGGTTTTTCAGAAGGGTGCAACTCTCGCTCTCTTGAAAGACGGAAGGACGTAGCCAGCGGTCAGGGATAAGTTGATGGTGAGGTAGGGAGAAGGTCTCGAATGGTCTGGAGAAAGAGAGGAGGATAGGGTCGGGCGGGCCCAGGTTGTTGGGCGGCCGGCCGTCACAAGACGCGAGATTTCATCTGGAGAGAGGGAGAAGAGGTCAGAGCACAGGGTAGGGCAGTGTGAGCAGAACCAGCGGTGTTGTTTGACTTAGCAACGCGGATCGGATGTCGTCGACCTTCTTTTCAAAATGGTTGACGAAGTCATCTGCAGAGAGGAGGAGGGGGGAGGGGAGGAGGATTCAGGAGGAAGGAGAATGTGGCAAGAGCTTCCTAGGGTTAGAGGCAGATGCTTGGAATTTAGAGTGGTAGAAAGTGGCTTTAGCAGCAGAGACAGAGGAGGAAAATGTAGAGAGGAGGAGTGAAAGGATGCCAGGTCCGCAGGAGGCGGGATTTTCCTCCATTTCCGCTCGGCCTTCCGGAGCCCTGTTCTGTGAGCTCGCATTGAGTCGTCAAGCCACGGAGGCGGGAGGGAGGACCGAGCCGGCCTGGAAGATAGGGGACATAGAGAGTCAAAGGATGCAGAAAGGGAGGAGAGGAGGGTTGAGGAGGCAGAATCAGGAGATAGGTTGGAGAAGGTTTGAGCAGAGGGAAGAGATGATAGGATGGAAGAGGAGAGAGTAGCGGGGGAGAGGGAGCGAAAGGTTGGGACGGAAAAGGATACAAGGTAGTGGTCGGAGACTTGGAGGGGCAGTTTGCTGAGTAGAGTGTTGGAAGCAATTTTGTAGATGACGTCGCTAAGTCGAGGATCGGTAGGATAGTCAG
>NW_025761105.1:0-3022 GCF_021184085.1 Oncorhynchus gorbuscha
TGAGAGACAGAGGAAGTGAACATCACTGCAGGACTTACTGAGAGATAGAGGAAGTGAACATCACTGCAGTACTTACTGAGAGGCAGAGGAAGTGAACATCAGTGCAGGACTTACTGAGAGACAGAGGAAGTGAACATCAGTGCAGGACTTACTGAGAGACAGAGGAAGTGAACATCAGTGCAGGACTTACTGAGAGACAGAGGAAGTGAACATCACGTGCAGGACTTATTGAGAGGCAGAGGAAGTGAACATCACTGCAGGACTTACTGAGAGACAGAGGAAAAGAGCATCACGTGCAGTACTTACTGAGAGGCAGAGGAAGTTAACATCACTGCAGTACTTATTGAGACAGAGGAAGTGAACATCACTGCAGTACTTACTGAGACAGAGGAAAAGAGCATCACTGCAGTACTTACTGAGACAGAGGAAATGAGCATCACTGCAGTACTTACTGAGACAGTGGAAGTGAACATCACTGCAGTACTTACTGAGACACAGAGGAAGTGAACATTACTGCAGGACTTACTGAGAGACAGAGGAAGTGAACATCACTGCAGGACTTACTGAGAGACAGAGGAAGTGAACATCACTGCAGGGCTTACTGAGAGATAGAGGAAGTGAACATCACTGCAGTACTTACTGAGAGGCAGAGGAAGTGAACATCAGTGCAGGACTTACTGAGAGACAGAGGAAGTGAACATCACTGCAGGACTTACTGAGAGACAGAGGAAGTGAACATCAGTGCAGGACTTACTGAGAGACAGAGGAAGTGAACATCAGTGCAGGACTTACTGAGAGACAGAGGAAGTGAACATCACTGCAGTACCTACTGAGACAGAGGAAGTGAACATCACTGCAGTACTTACTGAGAGACAGAGGAAAAGAGCATCACTGCAGTACTTACTGAGACAGAGGAAAAGAGCATCACTGCAGTACTTACTGAGACAGTGGAAGTGAACATCACTGCAGGACTTACTGAGACAGAGGAAGTGAACATCACTGCAGTACTTACTGAGACAGAGGAAGTGAACATCACTGCAGTACTTACTGAGAGACAGAGGAAGTGAACATCACTGCAGTACTTACTGAGAGACAGAGGAAGTGAACATCACTGCAGTACCTACTGAGACAGAGGAAGTGAACATCACTGCAGTACTTACTGAGAGACAGAGGAAAAGAGCATCACTGCAGGACTTACTGAGAGACAGAGGAAAAGAGCCATCAGTGCAGGACTTACTGGGAGACAGAGGAAGTGAACATCACTGCAGGACTTACTGAGAGACAGAGGAAGTGAACATCACTGCAGGACTTACTGAGAGACAGAGGAAGTGAACATCACTGCAGGACTTACTGAGAGACAGAAGAAGTGAACATCACTGCAGGACTTACTGCGAGACAGAGGAAGTAAACGTCACTGCAGGACTTACTGAGAGACAGAGGAAGTGAACATCACTGCAGTACTTACTGAGAGACAGAAGAAGTGAACATCACTGCAGTACTTACTGAGATACAGAGGAAGTGAACATCACTGCAGGACTTACTGAGACAGAGGAAAAGAGCATCACTGCAGTACTTACTGAGACAGAGGAAACGAGGATCACTGCAGTACTTACTGAGACAGTGGAAGTGAACATCACTGCAGTACTTACTGAGAGACAGAGGAAGTGAACATCACTGCAGTACTTACTGAGACAGAGGAAAAGAGCATCACTGCAGGACTTACTGAGAGACAGAGGAAGTGAACATCACTGCAGGACTTACTGAGAGACAGAGGAAGTGAACATCACTGCAGTACTTACTGAGAGACAGAGGAAGTGAACATCACTGCAGTACCTACTGAGACAGAGGAAGTGAACATCACTGCAGTACTTACTGAGAGACAGAGGAAAAGAGCATCACTGCAGGACTTACTGAGAGACAGAGGAAAAGAGCCATCAGTGCAGGACTTACTGGGAGACAGAGGAAGTGAACATCACTGCAGGACTTACTGAGAGACAGAGGAAGTGAACATCACTGCAGGACTTACTGAGAGACAGAGGAAGTGAACATCACTGCAGGACTTACTGCGAGACAGAGGAAGTAAACGTCACTGCAGGACTTACTGAGAGACAGAGGAAGTGAACATCACTGCAGTACTTACTGAGAGACAGAAGAAGTGAACATCACTGCAGTACTTACTGAGATACAGAGGAAGTGAACATCACTGCAGGACTTACTGAGACAGAGGAAAAGAGCATCACTGCAGTACTTACTGAGACAGAGGAAACGAGGATCACTGCAGTACTTACTGAGACAGTGGAAGTGAACATCACTGCAGTACTTACTGAGAGACAGAGGAAGTGAACATCACTGCAGTACTTACTGAGACAGAGGAAAAGAGCATCACTGCAGGACTTACTGAGAGACAGAGGAAGTGAACATCACTGCAGGACTTACTGAGAGACAGAGGAAGTGAACATCACTGCAGGACTTACTGAGAGATAGAGGAAGTGAACATCACTGCAGTACTTACTGAGAGGCAGAGGAAGTGAACATCAGTGCAGGACTTACTGAGAGACAGAGGAAGTGAACATCACTGCAGGACTTACTGAGAGACAGAGGAAGTGAACATCAGTGCAGGACTTACTGAGAGACAGAGGAAGTGAACATCAGTGCAGGACTTACTGAGAGACAGAGGAAGTGAACATCACGTGCAGGACTTATTGAGAGGCAGAGGAAGTGAACATCACTGCAGGACTTACTGAGAGACAGAGGAAAAGAGCATCACGTGCAGTACTTACTGAGAGGCAGAGGAAGTTAACATCACTGCAGTACTTATTGAGACAGAGGAAGTGAACATCACTGCAGTACTTACTGAGACAGAGGAAAAGAGCATCACTGCAGTACTTACTGAGACAGAGGAAACGAGCATCACTGCAGTACTTACTGAGACAGTGGAAGTGAACATCACTGCAGTACTTACTGAGACACAGAGGAAGTGAACATTACTGCAGGACTTACTGAGAGACAGAGGAAGTGAACA
>NW_025761106.1:0-3020 GCF_021184085.1 Oncorhynchus gorbuscha
ACCTAAACCTGCTAACGTCACAGTGAGGTCTATCTGGTAACGCCCCCCCACCTAAACCTGCTAACGTCACAGTGAGGTCTATCTGGTAACGCCTCCCCCACCACCTAAACCTGCTAACGTCACAGTGAGGTCTATCTGGTAACGCTCCCCCCCACCACCTAAACCTGCTAACGTCACAGTGAGGTCTATCTGGTAACCCTCCCCCACCACCTAAACCTGCTAACGTCACAGTGAGGTCTATCTGGTAACGTCCCCCCACCACCTAAACCTGCTAACGTCACAGTGAGGTCTATCTGGTAACGTCCCCCCCCACCTAAACCTGCTAACGTCACAGTGAGGTCTATCTGGTAACGTCCCCCCCCCACCTAAACCTGCTAACGTCACAGTGAGGTCTATCTGGTAACCTCTCTTTACGTGCTAAGAGAATAGTTGGAATGTTGACGTAATGGAAAAAAAATATATATAGAGTAATATGTAATGAATATATATATATATATATATATATATAGTAATATGTGGATAATTTTGCAACAACAAAAATGTTTTTAAATTCTGATTTTATGATGTGGGTTTGTTCTGAAGGCTGTAGGTGTTTAAAGTTGTAAATAATTACATGTTATGTTCTCAATAATCATTTAAAAATGTAAATGTATCTTTCTTAGGGTTCTTTTTATTTTCATGAGAGCTTTATCCGGGCCTGTCTTCTTGTCCGGGTGATCTGGGCCTGTCTTCTTGTCCGGGTGATCCGGGCCTGTCTTCATGTCCGGGTGATCTGGGCCTGTCTTCATGTCCGGGCCTGTCCTCATGTCCGGGTGATCCGGGCCTGTCTTCATGTCCGGGTGATCTGGGCCTGTCTTCATGTCCGGGTGATCTGGGCCTGTCTTCATGTCCGGGTGATCTGGGTGGGGTCAGTCGGTCATCCAGGTGATCGACCGACCCCAAAGTGCTGCATGTTTAATGACGACAGACACCGGTCACGATGGCTTGAACCCCGGGTCACAAGACTTGCGTTAGCTTCCTGAGCGAAGGGCTGAGCCTAGGCATTATCTCTAAGAGCTAAACAAGTCTTTCATGTTCACAGAATCACCTCCGTTACATAAACCTCCACAACTTCTGGTCACATGACTCCAGTCCCATCTCTCTCCTCTTCCCGACTCTATCCTGACCCAATCTGAGATGGGTTGTACCGCCCTGAGGAGAAGTTGGCCCTAACCACAAATCTAGGATCAGCCTCTTCCCTCTTAACCTTAAAGCATCGAGGGGAAACAGAACTGATTCAAGATCAGCGTCTGTCAGCTTCTGGTCACATGACTCCAGTCCCATCTCTCGCCTCCATGTGTATAAATATAGCTGGATGTTTATCCAACGCTGCTTCTATCTTCCTGAGTCTCGCTCATTCTCCTCCTTTCTTTGGTGTTGGGTCACCAGGTAACTGCCAGAATAAAGGAACAGCCATGGTCAAAACTGAGGGAGGAACTGAATATTAAATTAGAACAGCCATGGTCAAAACTGAGGGGGAGGAACTGAATATTAAATTAGAACAGCCATGGTCAAAACAGAGGGGGAGGAACTGAATATTAAATTAGAACAGCCATGGTCAAAACAGAGGGGGAGGAACTGAATATTAAATTAGAACAGCCATGGTCAAAACAGAGGGAGGAACTGAATATTAAATTAGAACAGCCATGGTCAAAACAGAGGGAGGAACTGAATATTAAATTAGAACAGCCATGGTCAAAACAGAGGGGAGGAACTGAATATTAAATTAGAACAGCCATGGTCAAAACAGAGGGGAGGAACTGAATATTAAATTAGAACAGCCATGGTCAAAACAGAGGGGAGGAACTGAATATTAAATTAGAACAGCCATGGTCAAAACAGAGGGGGAGGAACTGAATATTAAATTAGAACAGCCATGGTCAAAACAGAGGGGGAGGAACTGAATATTAAATTAGAACAGCCATGGTCAAAACAGAGGGAGGAACTGAATATTAAATTAGAACAGCCATGGTCAAAACAGAGGGAGGAACTGAATATTAAATTAGAACAGCCATGGTCAAAACAGAGGGGGAGGAACTGAATATTAAATTAGAACAGCCATGGTCAAAACAGAGGGGGAGGAACTGAATATTAAATTAGAACAGCCATGGTCAAAACAGAGGGGGGAACTGAAAAGGGGGAGGGACCATAGTACTGTTTTTGTTTGTTTGGTTTTTAAGAATAAAAAGTTGTTTTTACGTTCGCTTGTGAGCATCGACAGAGACCAGAGTGGTTTCTGGGCCCCGCTGCAAGAGAGAGTGTGTGTGTGTGTGTGTGTGTGTGTGTGTGTGTGTGTGTGTGTGTGTGTGTGTGTGTGTGTGTGTGTGTGTGTGTGTGTGTGTGTGTGTGTGTGTGTGTGTGTGTGTGTGTTGTAGCTACTCTGCTGTGTGTTGACAGTATGAACCAGTCTGTGGGAACGTGGTGTGCTTGCAGTGATGCATCTATGGATTTATTCCTCTCAGAATAAATAAATGTTCTATACAAACTCTGTTCCACTGGACTCTGTCTGTCTGTCTGTCTGTCTGTCTGTCTGTCTGTCTGTCTGTCTGTCTGTCTGTCTGTCTGTCTGTCTGTCTGTCTGTCTGTCTGTCTGTCTGTCTGTCTGTCTGTCTGTCTGTCTGTCTGTCTGTCTGTCTGTCGTTAACAAACTATAGTTTTGGCAAGTCGGTTAGGACATCTACATTTGACCCAAGTTAAACAATTTAAAGGCAATGCTACCAAGTACTAATTGAGTTTATGTAAACTTCTGACCCAGTGGGAATGTGATGAAAGAAATAATAGCTGAAATAAATCACTCTACTATTATTCTGATATTTCATATTCCTAAAATAAAGTGGTGATCCTAACTGACCTAAGACAGGGAATTTGACCAGAGAACACGACCAGCCTTCAGACCAGAGAACACGACCAGCCTTCAGACCAGAGAACACGACCAGCCTTCAAACCAGAGAACACGACCAGCCTTCAGACCAGAGAACACG
>NW_025761107.1:0-3019 GCF_021184085.1 Oncorhynchus gorbuscha
GCTGAGAGTATCAGATATGTAGTGTAGAGGAGAATATCAGCTGAGTAACATATGTAGTGAAGGGGAGAATATCAGATATGTAGTGAAGAGGAGAATATCAGATATGTAGTGAAGAGGAGAATATCAGCTGAGTAACAGATATGTAGTGAAGAGGAGAATATCAGCTGAGTAACAGATATGTAGTGAAGAGGAGAATATCAGATATGTAGTGAAGAGGAGAATATCAGATATGTAGTGAAGAGGAGAATATCAGCTGAGTAACAGATATGTAGTGAAGAGGAGAATATCAGCTGAGTAACAGATATGTAGTGAAGAGGAGAATATCAGATATGTAGTGAAGAGGAGAATATCAGCTGAGTAACAGATATGTAGTGAAGAGGAGAATATCAGATATGTAGTGTAGAGGAGAATATCAGATATGTAGTGAAGAGGAGAATATCAGATATGTAGTGAAGAGGAGAATATCAGCTGAGTAACAGATATGTAGTGAAGAGGAGAATATCAGATATGTAGTGATAGAGGAGAATATCAGATATGTAGTGAAGAGGAGAATATCAGATATGTAGTGAAGAGGAGAATATCAGATATGTAGTGAAGAGGAGAATATCAGCTGAGTAACAGATATGTAGTGAAGAGGAGAATATCAGCTGAGTAACAGATATGTAGTGAAGAGGAGAATATCAGCTGAGTAACAGATATGTAGTGAAGAGGAGAATATCAGATATGTAGTGAAGAGGAGAATATCAGCTGAGTAACAGATATGTAGTGAAGGGAGAATATCAGATATGTAGTGTAGAGGAGAATATCAGATATGTAGTGAAGAGGAGAATATCAGCTGAGTAACAGATATGTAGTGAAGAGGAGAATATCAGCTGAGTAACAGATATGTAGTGAAGAGGAGAATATCAGCTGAGTAACAGATATGTAGTGAAGAGGAGAATATCAGATATGTAGTGAAGAGGAGAATATCAGATATGTAGTGAAGAGGAGAATATCAGATATGTAGTGAAGAGGAGAATATCAGCTGAGTAACAGATATGTAGTGAAGAGGAGAATATCAGCTGAGTAACAGATATGTAGTGAAGAGGAGAATATCAGATATGTAGTGTAGAGGAGAATATCAGATATGTAGTGAAGAGGAGAATATCAGATATGTAGTGAAGAGGAGAATATCAGATATGTAGTGAAGAGGAGAATATCAGCTGAGTAACAGATATGTAGTGAAGAGGAGAATATCAGCTGAGTAATAGATATGTAGTGAAGAGGAGAATATCAGCTGAGTAACAGATATGTAGTGAAGAGGAGAATATCAGATATGTAGTGAAGAGGAGAATATCAGCTGAGTAACAGATATGTAGTGAAGAGGAGAATATCAGATATGTAGTGAAGAGGAGAATATCAGATATGTAGTGAAGAGGAGAATATCAGCTGAGTAAGAGTAACAGATATGTAGTGAAGAGGAGAATATCAGCTGAGTAATAGATATGTAGTGAAGAGGAGAATATCAGCTGAGTAACAGATATGTAGTGAAGAGGAGAATATCAGATATGTAGTGAAGAGGAGAATATCAGATATGTAGTGAAGAGGAGAATATCAGATATGTAGTGAAGAGGAGAATATCAGATATGTAGTGAAGAGGAGAATATCAGCTGAGTAACAGATATGTAGTGAAGAGGAGAATATCAGATATGTAGTGAAGAGGAGAATATCAGCTATGTAGTGAAGAGGAGAATATCAGCTGAGTAACAGATATGTAGTGAAGAGGAGAATATCAGCTGAGTAACAGATATGTAGTGAAGAGGAGAATATCAGCTGAGTAACAGATATGTAGTGAAGGGGAGAATATCAGCTGAGTAACAGATATGTAGTGAAGAGGAGAATATCAGCTGAGTAATAGATATGTAGTGAAGAGGAGAATATCAGCTATGTAGTGAAGAGGAGAATATCAGCTGAGTAACAGATATGTAGTGTAGAGGAGAATATCAGATATGTAGTGAAGAGGAGAATATCAGCTATGTAGTGAAGAGGAGAATATCAGCTGAGTAATAGATATGTAGTGTAGAGGAGAATATCAGATATGTAGTGAAGAGGAGAATATCAGCTATGTAGTGAAGAGGAGAATATCAGCTGAGTAATAGATATGTAGTGAAGAGGAGAATATCAGCTGAGTAACAGATATGTAGTGAAGGGGAGAATATCAGCTGAGTAACAGATATGTAGTGAAGAGGAGAATATCAGCTGAGTAACAGATATGTAGTGAAGAGGAGAATATCAGATATGTAGTGAAGAGGAGAATATCAGCTGAGTAACAGATATGTAGTGAAGGGGAGAATATCAGCTGAGTAACAGATATGTAGTGAAGAGGAGAATATCAGCTGAGTAATAGATATGTAGTGAAGAGGAGAATATCAGCTGAGTAATAGATATGTAGTGAAGAGGAGAATATCAGCTGAGTAATAGATATGTAGTGAAGAGGAGAATATCAGCTGAGTAATAGATATGTAGTGAAGAGGAGAATATCAGCTGAGTAACAGATATGTAGTGAAGAGGAGAATATCAGATATGTAGTGAAGAGTGGAGTTGATTCAGCAGTGGATGTGTCTGGTATCTTACCTCATGCGTGCCAATAGTTCTTTTGTATGATGGCTGGGTGGAGACATCTTCTTCAACACACACATCCCTGCCACATACAGTCACACCAATACATTATTAACGGGGATACATAAAGTCACTCCAATATATTATTAACTGGAAGACATACAGTCACTCCAATATATTATTAACTGGGATACATACAGTCACTCCAATATATTATTAACTGGGATACATAAAGTCACTCCAATATATTATTAACTGCATTTACATTTACATTTAAGTCATTTAGCAGACGCTCTTATCCAGAGCGACTTACAAATGGTATACATAAAGTCACTCAAATACATTATTAACTGGGATACATACAGTCACTCCAATACATTATTAGCCTGGGATACATACAGTCACTCCAATACATTATTAA
>NW_025761108.1:0-3016 GCF_021184085.1 Oncorhynchus gorbuscha
TCCCTGGGGTTTATTATGGATACACTATTAGCACTCTCCCTGGGGTTTATTATGGATAGCCTATTAGCACTCTCCCTGGGGTTTATTATGGATACCCATTAGCACTCTCCCTGGGGTTTATTATGGATCCATATTAGCACTCTCCCTGGGGTTTATTATGGATCCATATTAGCACTCTCCCTGGGGTTTATTATGGATACCCATTAGCACTCTCCCTGGGGTTTATTATGGATAGATCCCATATTAGCACTCTCCCCTGGGGTTTATTATGGATACCCATTAGCACTCTCCCTGGGGTTTATTATGGATCCATATTAGCACTCTCCCTGGGGTTTATTATGGATACCCATTAGCACTCTCCCTGGGGTTTATTATGGATACCCATTAGCACTCTCCCTGGGGTTTATTATGGATACCCATTAGCACTCTCCCTGGGGTTTATTATGGATACACATTAGCACTCTCCCTGGGGTTTATTATGGATACCCATTAGCACTCTCCCTGGGGTTTATTATGGATACCCATTAGCACTCTCCCTGGGGTTTATTATGGATCCATATTAGCACTCTCCCTGGGGTTTATTATGGATCCATATTAGCACTCTCCCTGGGGTTTATTATGGATACCATATTAGCACTCTCCCTGGGGTTTATTATGGATCCATATTAGCACTCTCCCTGGGGTTTATTATGGATACCCATTAGCACTCTCCCTGGGGTTTATTATGGATCCATATTAGCACTCTCCCTGGGGTTTATTATGGATACCATATTAGCACTCTCCCTGGGGTTTATTATGGATACCCATTAGCACTCTCCCTGGGGTTTATTATGGATCCATATTAGCACTCTCCCTGGGGTTTATTATGGATAACCATTAGCACTCTCCCTGGGGTTTATTATGGATACCACATTAGCACTCTCCCTGGGGTTTATTATGGATACCATATTAGCACTCTCCCTGGGGTTTATTATGGATACCATATTAGCACTCTCCCTGGGGTTTATTATGGATACCCATTAGCACTCTCCCTGGGGTTTATTATGGATACCCATTAGCACTCTCCCTGGGGTTTATTATGGATACCATGTTAGCACTCTCCCTGGGGTTTATTATGGATACCATATTAGCACTCTCCCTGGGGTTTATTATGGATACCCATTAGCACTCTCCCTGGGGTTTATTATGGATACCCATTAGCACTCTCCCTGGGGTTTATTATGGATCCATATTAGCACTCTCCCTGGGGTTTATTATGGATACCCATTAGCACTCTCCCTGGGGTTTATTATGGATACCATATTAGCACTCTCCCTGGGGTTTATTATGGATCCATATTAGCACTCTCCCTGGGGTTTATTATGGATACCCATTAGCACTCTCCCTGGGGTTTATTATGGATACCCATATTAGCACTCTCCCTGGGGTTTATTATGGATACCCATTAGCACTCTCCCTGGGGTTTATTATGGATCCCATATTAGCACTCTCCCTGGGGTTTATTATGGATCCATATTAGCACTCTCCCTGGGGTTTATTATGGATCCATATTAGCACTCTCCCTGGGGTTTATTATGGATACCTATTAGCACTCTCCCTGGGGTTTATTATGGATCCATATTAGCACTCTCCCTGGGGTTTATTATGGATACCTATTAGCACTCTCCCTGGGGTTTATTATGGATCCATATTAGCACTCTCCCTGGGGTTTATTATGGATACCCATTAGCACTCTCCCTGGGGTTTATTATGGATCCATATTAGCACTCTCCTTGGGGTTTATTATGGATCCATATTAGCACTCTCCCTGGGGTTTATTATGGATCCATATTAGCACTCTCCCTGGGGTTTATTATGGATAACCATTAGCACTCTCCCTGGGGTTTATTATGGATACCCATTAGCACTCTCCCTGGGGTTTATTATGGATACCCATTAGCACTCTCCCTGGGGTTTATTATGGATAACCATTAGCACTCTCCCTGGGGTTTATTATGGATACCTATTAGCACTCTCCCTGGGGTTTATTATGGATCCATATTAGCACTCTCCCTGGGGTTTATTATGGACCCATATTAGCACTCTCCCTGGGGTTTATTATGGATACCCATTAGCACTCTCCCTGGGGTTTATTATGGATACCCATTAGCACTCTCCCTGGGGTTTATTATGGATCCATATTAGCACTCTCCCTGGGGTTTATTATGGATCCATATTAGCACTCTCCCTGGGGTTTATTATGGATACCCATTAGCACTCTCCCTGGGGTTTATTATGGATACCCATTAGCACTCTCCCTGGGGTTTATTATGGATCCATATTAGCACTCTCCCTGTGAGTTTATTATGGATACCCATTAGCACTCTCCTGGGGTTTATTATGGATACCATATTAGCACTCTCCTGGGGTTTATTATGGATCACCTATTAGCACTCTCCCTGGGGTTTATTATGGATACCCATTAGCACTCTCCCTCGGGTTTATTATGGATCCATATTAGCACTCTCCCTGGGGTTTATTATGGATCCATATTAGCACTCTCCCTGGGGTTTATTATGGATACCCATTAGCACTCTCCCTGGGGTTTATTATGGATACCCATTAGCACTCTCCCTGGGGTTTATTATGGATCCATATTAGCACTCTCCCTGGGGTTTATTATGGATCCATATTAGCACTCTCCCTGGGGTTTATTATGGATACCCATTAGCACTCTCCCTGGGGTTTATTATGGATACCCATTAGCACTCTCCCTGGGGTTTATTATGGATACCCATTAGCACTCTCCCTGGGGTTTATTATGGATCCATATTAGCACTCTCCTGGGGTTTATTATGGATCCATATTAGCACTCTCCCTGGGGTTTATTATGGATACCATTAGCACTCTCCCTGGGGTTTATTATGGATACCATATTAGCACTCTCCCTGGGGTTTATTATGGATACCCATTAGCACTCTCCCTGGGGTTTATTATGGATACCCATTAGCACTCTCCCTGGGGTTTATTATGGATC
>NW_025761109.1:0-3014 GCF_021184085.1 Oncorhynchus gorbuscha
TACAGTACAGTACAGTACAGTACAGTACAGTACAGTACAGTACAGTACAGTACAGTACATAGGAATATGGAGTACAGTACAGTACAGTACATAGGAATATAGAGTACAGTACAGTACAGTACAGTACAGTACAGTACAGTACAGTACAGTACAGTACAGTACAGTACATAGGAATATAGAGTACAGTACAGTACATAGGAATATAGAGTACAGTACAGTACATAGGAATATAGAGTACAGTACAGTACAGTACAGTACATAGGAATATACAGTACAGTACAGTACAGTACAGTACAGTACAGTACAGTACAGTACAGTACAGTACAGTACATAGGAATATGGAGTACAGTACAGTACAGTACAGTACATAGGAATATGGAGTACAGTACAGTACAGTACATAGGAATATAGAGTACAGTACAGTACAGTACAGTACAGTACAGTACAGTACAGTACATAGGAATATAGAGTACAGTACAGTACAGTGCATAGGAATATAGAGTACAGTACAGTACAGTACAGTACAGTACAGTACAGTACAGTACAGTACAGTACAGTACAGTACAGTACAGTACAGTACAGTACACAGAAATATAGAGTACAGTACAGTACAGTACATAGGAATATAGAGTACAGTACATTACAGTACAGTACAGTACAGTACAGTACAGTACAGTACAGTACAGTACAGTACAGTACAGTACAGTACATAGGAATATAGAGTACAGTACAGTACAGTGCATAGGAATATGGAGTACAGTACAGTACAGTACAGCACAGTACAGTACAGTACAGTACAGTACAGTACAGTACAGTGCAGTGCAGTGCAGTACAGTACATAGGAATATGGAGTACAGTACATTAGAGTAAAGTACAGTACATAGGAATATGGAGTACAGTACAGTACAGTACATAGGAATATGGAGTACAGTACATTACAGTACAGTACAGTACAGTACAGTACAGTACAGTACAGTACAGTACAGTACAGTACAGTACAGTACAGTACAGTACATAGGAATATGGAGTACAGTACAGTACATTACAGTAAAGTACAGTACATAGGAATATGGAGTACAGTACAGTACAGTACATAGGAATATGGAGTACAGTACATTACAGTACAGTACAGTACATAGGAATATGGAGTACAGTACAGTACATTACAGTAAAGTACAGTACATAGGAATATGGAGTACAGTACAGTACAGTACATAGGAATATGGAGTACAGTACATTACAGTACAGTACAGTACAGTACATAGGAATATGGAGTACAGTACAGTACATTACAGTACAGTACAGTACATAGGAATATGGAGTACAGTACATATGGAGGACAGACACACAGGCAATCCCACAATGCAGCAGCAGCTTAACCTCTCCTTTGTCTAGGGTCCTGATAGCAAGTCTTCTATTCTGAGACAGCCTTTTGTCTTTCAGGGAGAGAATGAATAAGCCCCCCTTTTTAAAGTATACAGTTACACCTACCTATTCTGATAAATGTGTCATTTTGAGATCTGAAGGCCATTGTGATGATCTGTTTTCTTTGCTGTCTTGATTATGGTTCAGGATTGCAGAATTATAATCATATGGTTAATGCAAGTCAGAATAAAGCTTCTAAACGTTTCCCTTGAACGCTGAACTAATTAAAACACCGGAGACATGCAGTAGATACAGTTGAAGCTGGAAGTTTACATACACCTTAGCCAAATACATTTAAACTCAGTTATTCACAATTCCTGACATTTAATCCTAGTAAAAAGACCCTGTCTAAGGTCAGTTAGGATCACCACTTCATTTTAAGAATGTGAAATGTCAGAATAATAGTAGAGAGAATTATTTATTTTAGCTTTTATTTCTTTCATCACAATCCCAGTGGGTCAGAGGTTTTACATACACTCAATTAGTATTTGGTAGCATTGCCTTTAAATTGTTTAACTTGGGTCAAACATTTTGGGTAGACTTCGACAAGCTTCCCACAATACGTTGGGTGAATTTTGGCCCATCCATCCTGACAGAGCTGGTGTAACTGAGTCAGGTTTGAAGGCCTCCTTGCTCGCAAACACTTTTTCAGTTCTGCCCACACTTTAACTATGGGATTGAGGTCAGGGCCTTGTGATAGCCACTCCAATACCTTGACTTTGTTTTCCTTAAGTCATTTTGCCACAACTTTGGAAGTATGCTTGGGGTCATTGTCCATTTGTAAGACCTATTTGCGACCAAGCTTTAACATCCTGAGATGTTGCTTCAATATATCCACATCATTTTCCTACCTCATGATGCCATCTATTTTATGAAGTGCACCAGTTCCTCCTGCAGGAAAGCACCCCCACAACATGATGCTGCCACCTCCGTGCTTCACAGTTGGGATGGTATTCTTCGGCGTGCAAGCCTCCCCCTTTTTCCTCCAAACATAATGAAAATTCACCCGTAGTTGACAACATGTTGAACTAGTGGGATATTTGGTTCAGTGCAAGGTTGTAACAGGGAGCTCACCGTTACACAAGAGGTAGTGTTTCAGTGAATAAGTAACCTTGTCTGAGACCTGGAGACTTGCATCAGCTCCCTGAACTAATAGCTTGAGCTTTGCGCGTTAACAGTCTTGTCACGTGAAGGAGATCCGGGTTTTAACCTAGTCGGTCACATGATCACAGCAAAGTCACATTACCTCTCACCCTAAACATTACCTCATTCTCCCCTTCCCTCTACACTCCCCCCAACACTCTCTAATCATTCTCCCCTTCCCCTCTACACTCCCCCCAACACTCTCCAATCATTCTCCCCTTCCCCTCTACACTCCCCTCTACACTCTCCAATCATTCTCCCCTTCCCTCTACACTCCCCTCTACACTCCCCACAACACTCTCCAATCATTCTCCCCTTCCCCTCAACACTCCCCACAACACTCTCCAATCATTCTCCCCTTCCCCTCTACACTCCCCTCTACACTCTCCAATCATTCTCCCTTCCCCTCTACACTCCCCAACACTCTCCAATCATTCTCCCTTCCC
>NW_025761110.1:0-3014 GCF_021184085.1 Oncorhynchus gorbuscha
CACCTGACCCACAACAGGGTCTCCACCTGACCCACAACAGGGCCTCCTCCACCTGACCCACAACAGGGCCTCTCACCTGACCCACAACAGGGCCTCCACCTGACCCACAACAGGGCCTTCACCTGACCCACAACAGGGCCTTCACCTGACCCACAACAGGGCCTCATCACCTGACCCACAACAGGGCCTCCACCTGACCCACAACAGGGCCATATGACCCCAACAGGGTCTCCACCTGACCCACAACAGGACCTCCACCACCTGACCCACAACAGGGCCATATGACCCACAACAGGGCCTCCTTCACCTGACCCACAACAGGGCCTCCTTCACCTGAACCACAACAGGGCCTCCACCTGACCCACAACAGGGCCATATGACCCACAACAGGGTCTCCACCTGACCCACAACAGGGCCATCCACCTGACCCACAACAGAGGCCATCACTGACCCACAACAGGGCCTTCACCTGACCCACAACAGGGCCTCCACCTGACCCACAACAGGGCCATATGACCCACAACAGGGTCTCCACCTGACCCACAACAGGACCTCCACCACCTGACCCACAACAGGGCCTCCTCCACCTGACCCACAACAGGGCCTCCACCTGACCCACAACAGGGCCATATGACCCACAACAGGGTCTCCACCTGACCCACAACAGGACCTCCACCACCTGACCCACAACAGGGCCTTCACCTGACCCACAACAGGGCCTCCACCTGACCCACAACAGGGCCATATGACCCACAACAGGGTCTCCACCTGACCCACAACAGGGCCTCATTCACCTGACCCACAACAGGGCCTCCACCTGACCCACAACAGGGCCTCCACCTGACCCACAACAGGGCCTTCACCTGACCCACAACAGGGCCTTCACCTGACCCACAACAGGGCCTTCACCTGACCCACAACAGGGCCTCCACCTGACCCACAACAGGGCCATATGACCCACAACAGGGTCTCCACCTGACCCACAACAGGACCTCCACCACCTGACCCACAACAGGGCCATATGACCCACAACAGGGCCTCCTTCACCTGACCCACAACAGGGCCTCCTTCACCTGAACCACAACAGGGCCTCCACCTGACCCACAACAGGGCCATATGACCCACAACAGGGTCTCCACCTGAACCACAACAGGGCCTCCACCTGACCCACAACAGGGCCATATGACCCACAACAGGGCCTTCACCTGACCCACAACAGGGCCTTCACCTGACCCACAACAGGGCCTCCACCTGACCCACAACAGGGCCATATGACCCACAACAGGGTCTCCACCTGACCCACAACAGGACCTCCACCACCTGACCCACAACAGGGCCTCCTCCACCTGACCCACAACAGGGCCTCCACCTGACCCACAACAGGGCCATATGACCCACAACAGGGTCTCCACCTGACCCACAACAGGACCTCCACCACCTGACCCACAACAGGGCCTTCACCTGACCCACAACAGGGCCTCCACCTGACCCACAACAGGGCCATATGACCCACAACAGGGTCTCCACCTGACCCACAACAGGGCCTCCACCACCTGACCCACAACAGGGCCTCATTCACCTGACCCACAACAGGGCCTCCACCTGACCCACAACAGGGCCTCCACCTGACCCACAACAGGGCCTTCACCTGACCCACAACAGGGCCTTCACCTGACCCACAACAGGGCCTTCACCTGACCCACAACAGGGCCTCCACCTGACCCACAACAGGGCCATATGACCCACAACAGGGTCTCCACCTGACCCACAACAGGACCTCCACCACCTGACCCACAACAGGGCCATATGACCCACAACAGGGCCTCCTTCACCTGACCCACAACAGGGCCTCCTTCACCTGAACCACAACAGGGCCTCCACCTGACCCACAACAGGGCCATATGACCCACAACAGGGTCTCCACCTGAACCACAACAGGGCCTCCACCTGACCCACAACAGGGCCATATGACCCACAACAGGGCCTTCACCTGACCCACAACAGGGCCTTCACCTGACCCACAACAGGGCCTCCACCTGACCCACAACAGGGCCATATGACCCACAACAGGGTCTCCACCTGACCCACAACAGGACCTCCACCACCTGACCCACAACAGGGCCTCCTCCACCTGACCCACAACAGGGCCTCCACCTGACCCACAACAGGGCCATATGACCCACAACAGGGTCTCCACCTGACCCACAACAGGACCTCCACCACCTGACCCACAACAGGGCCTCCTCACCTGACCCACAACAGGGCCTCCCACCTGACCCACAACAGGGCCTCCACCTGACCCACAACAGGGCCTTCACCTGACCCACAACAGGGCCTCTTCACCTGACCCACAACAGGGCCTCCTCACCTGACCCACAACAGGGCCTCCACCTGACCCACAACAGGGCCATATGACCCACAACAGGGTCTCCACCTGACCCACAACAGACCTCCACCACTGACCCACAACAGGCCATATGACCCACAACAGGGCCTCCTTCACCTGACCCACAACAGGGCCTCCTTCACCTGAACCCACAACAGGGCCATATGACACCACAACAGGGTCTCCACCTGACCCACAACAGGACCTCCACCACCTGACCCACAACAGGGCCATATGACCCACAACAGGGCCACTGACCCATATCACCTGACCCACAACAGGGCCTCCTTCACCTGACCCACAACAGGGCCTCCACCTGACCCACAACAGGGCCATATGACCCACAACAGGGTCTCCACCTGACCCACAACAGGGCCTCCACCACCTGACCCACAACAGGGCCTCCACCTGACCCACCAGGGCCATATGACCCACAACAGGGCCTCCACCTGACCCACAACAGGGCCTACACCTGACCCACAACAGGGCCTCCACCTGACCCACAACAGGGCCTCCACCACCTGACCCACAACAGGGCCTCTCCACCTGACCCCACAACAGCCTCACCCTGACCCACAACAGGGCCATCCACTGACCCATCAACAGGGCTCTCCACCTGACCCACAAC
>NW_025761111.1:0-3014 GCF_021184085.1 Oncorhynchus gorbuscha
GTCATGTTTGTCATTCATTGTCATGTCTTGTCCCTGTGCTCCCCATGCTATTCGTTTCCCTCTGCTGGTCTTGTTTGGTTCTATCCCTCTCTCTCCCCCTCCCTCTCTCACTCTCTCGCTCTCTCTTCTCTCTGTCGTTCCGTTCCTGCTCCCAGCTGTTCCTATTCCCCTAATCATCATTTAATTCCCACACCTGTTCCCGATCCTTTCCCCTGATTAGACTCCCTATTTATTCCTTTGTGTTCCGTCCCTGTTCCGTCGGTTCCTTGTTTTGTATTCCATGCTGTAATTGCGTTTCGCCCTGTCCTGTCGTGTTTTTTGCCGTGATTGTGTATCACCCTGTCCTGTCGTGTTTTGTGCCTTCTTCAGACGCTGCGTGTGAGCAGGTGTCTCAGTTGACTACGGCCTGCGCCTACCCGAGCGACCTGCAGTCTGTGGCCGCTCTCCAGTTGTTTTCCCCTCAACTATCTAGAGGATTTCAGTTATTCGGATTTGAGCATTAATAAACTCTGTTTCTGTTAAGTCGCGTTTGGGTCCTCCTTCACCTGCATAACAGAAGGAACCGACCAAAGAATGGACCCAGCGACTTCAGACGCTCGTTACACTGCCGTCGAGATCCAAGGAGCCATGCTCGGCAGACACGAGCAGGAATTGTCTGCTGCTCGCCATGCCGTGGAGAACCTGGCCGCTCAGGTTTCCGACCTCTCTGGACAGTTCCAGAGTCTACGTCTCGTGCCACCTGTTACTCCCTGGCCTGCCGAGCCTCCTGAACCCAGGGTTAATAACCCACCTTGCTACTCCGGGCAGCCCACTGAGTGCCGCTCCTTTCTCACGCAGTGTGAGATTGTGTTCTCTCTCCAACCCCACACATACTCTAGAGAGAGAGCTCGGGTTGCTTTCGTCATTTCACTCCTTACTGGCCGGGCTCGAGAATGGGGCACAGCTATCTGGGAGGCAAGGGCTGATTGCTCTAACAGATTCCAGAACTTTAAAGAGGAGATGATTCGGGTTTTTGACCGTTCAGTTTTTGGTGAGGAGGCTTCTAGGGCCCTGGCTTCCTTATGCCAAGGTGAACGGTCCATAACGGATTATTCCATTGAGTTTCGCACTCTTGCTGCCTCTAGTGAGTGGAACGAGCCGGCGCTGCTCGCTCGTTTTCTGGAGGGACTCCACGCAGTGGTTAAGGATGAGATTCTCTCCCGGGAGGTTCCTTCAGATGTGGACTCCTTGATTGCTCTCGCCATCCGCATAGAACGACGGGTAGATCTTCGTCACCGGGCTCGTGGAAGAGAGCTCGCATCAACGGTGTTTCCCTGCTCCGCATCGCAACCATCTCCCTCTGGCTTTGAGACTGAGCCCATGCAGCTGGGAGGGATTCGCATCTCGAATAAGGAGAGGGAACAGAGGATCACCAACCGCCTGTGCCTCTATTGCGGAGTGGCTGGACATTTTGTTATTTCATGTCCAGTAAGAGGCCAGAGCCCATCAGTAAGCGGAGGGCTACTGGTGGCGCTACTACTCAGTCCCTTCATCTAGATCTTGTACTATGTCAGTCCATCTGCTATTGGACCGGTTCGGGTGCTACATGCAGTGCTTTGATTGACTCTGGGGGCTGAGGGTTTGTTTCATGTAAGACGAAACATGGGCTCGGAAACATAACATTCCTTTCAGACCGTTAGACAGGCCTACGCCCATGTTTGCCTTAGATGGTAGTCATCTTCCCAGTATCAAATTTGAGACACTACCTTTAACTCTCACAGTATCAGTAACCACAGTGAGACTATTTCTTTTTTGATTTTCCGTTCACCGTTTACACCTGTTGTTTTGGGTCATCCCTGGCTAGTATGTCACTTAATCCTTCTATTGGTGGTCTAGTAATTCTATCCTATCCTGGAACGTTTCTTGTCATGTGAAGTGTTTAATGTCTGCCATCCCTCCCGTTTCTTCTCTCCCTACTTCTCAGGAGGAACCTGGCGATTTGACAGGAGTGCCGGAGGAATATCATGATCTGCGCGGTCTTCAGTCGGTCCCGAGCCAACTCCCTTCCTCCTCACCGGTCGTATGATTGTAGTATTGATCTCCTTCCAGGGACCCCGCCTCCTCGAGGTAGACTATACTCTCTGTCGGCTCCCGAAACGTAAGGCTCTCGAGGATTATTTGTCTGTGTCTCTTGGCGCCGGTACCATAGTGCCTTCTTCTTCTCCGGCCGGGGCGAGGTTTCTTTTTGTTAAGAAGAAGGGCGTTACTCTGCGCTCAGTGGATTATCGAGGGGCTGAATGACATAACGGTTAAGAATCGTTATCCGCTTCCCCTTATGTCATCAGCCTTCGAGATTCTGCAGGGGAGCCAGGTGCTTTAAAGTTGGACCTTAAATGAAACGCTTACCATCTCGTGCGCATCAGAGAGGGGGGCAGTGGAAAACGGCCGTTTAATACTCCGTTAGGGCATTTTGATACCGGGTTCTGCCGTTCGGGTCTCGCCAATCGCCAGCTGTTTTCAGGCATTAGTTAATGATGTTCTGAGAGACATGCTAGCATTTTGTTTTTGTCTATCTTGGCCCCGATATCCTGATTTTTTTCTCCGTCACTCGAGATTCATGTTCAGCACGTTCGACGTGTTCTACAGCGCCTAGAGAATTGTCTCTCGTAAAGGCTGAGAAGTGCTCTTTTTCATGTCTCCTCCGTTACTTTTCTCGGTTCCGTTATTTCCGCTGAAGGCATTCAGATGGATTCCGCTAAGGTCCAAGCTGTCAGTGATTGGCCCGTTCCAAGGTCACGTGTCGAGTTGCAGCGCTTCTTAGGTTTCGCTAATTTCTATCGGCGTTTCATTCGTAATTTCGGTCAAGTTGCTGCCCCTCTCACAGCTCTTACTTCTGTCAAGACGTGTTTTAATGGTCCGGTTCCGCCCAGGGAGCTTTTGATCTTCTAAAAGAACGTTTTACGTCCGCTCCTATCCTCGTTACTCCTGACGTCACTAGACAATTCATTGTCGAGGTTGACGCTTCAGAGGTAGGC
>NW_025761112.1:0-3014 GCF_021184085.1 Oncorhynchus gorbuscha
TCACAGTCTTCCCCGCAGACAAAGGCAGACCGGTAATGAAGTCTAGGGCGATGTGAGACCATGGTCGAGAAGGAATGGGGAGCGGTCTGAGACGACCGGCAGGAGGAGAGTTACCCGACTTAGTCTGCGCGCAGGTCGGCCACCAAAAAGCGCTGGCGAATAGACGCAAGAGTGCCTCGAACACCGGGATGACCAGCTAACTTGGCAGAGTGAGCCCACTGAAGAACAGCCAGACGAGTGGAAACAGGAACGAAAAGGAGGTTACTAGGACAGCGCGCGGCGACGCAGTGTGCGTGAGTGCTTGCTTAACCTGTCTTTCAATTCCCCAGACTGTCAACCCGACAACACGCCCATAAGGAAGAATCCCCTCGGGATCAGTAGAAGCCACAGAAGAACTAAACAGACGGGATAAGGCATCAGGCTTGGTGTTCTTGCTACCCGGACGGTAAGAAATCACAAACTCGAAACGAGCGAAAAACAACGCCCAACGAGCTTGACGGGCATTAAGTCGTTTGGCAGAACGGATGTACTCAAGGTTCTTATGGTCTGTCCAAACGACAAAAGGAACGGTCGCCCTCCAACCACTGTCGCCATTCGCCTAGGGCTAAGCGGATGGCGAGCAGTTCACGGTTACCCACATCATAGTTGCGCTCAGATGGCGACAGGCGATGAGAAAAATAAGCGCAAGGATGAACCTTATCGTCAGACTGGAAGCGCTGGGATAGAATGGCTCCCACGCCTACCTCTGAAGGCCAACCTCGACAATGAATTGTCTAGTGACGTCAGGAGTAACGAGGATAGGAGCGGACGTAAAACGTTCTTTAGAAGATCAAAAGCTCCCTGGGCGGAACCGACCACTTAAAACACGTCTTGACAGAAGTAAGAGCTGTGAGAGGGGCAGCAACTTGACCGAAATTACGAATGAAACGCCGATAGAAATTAGCGAAACCTAAAAAGCGCTGCAACTCGACACGTGACCTTGGAACGGGCCAATCACTGACAGCTTGACCTTAGCGGAATCCATCTGAATGCCTTCAGCGGAAATAACGGAACCGAGAAAAGTAACGGAGGAGACATGAAAAGAGCACTTCTCAGCCTTTACGTAGAGACAATTCTCTAAAAGGCGCTGTAGAACACGTCGAACGTGCTGAACATGAATCTCGAGTGACGGTGAAAAATCAGGATATCGTCAAGATAGACAAAAACAAAGATGTTCAGCATGTCTCTCAGAACATCATTAACTAATGCCTGAAAAACAGCTGGCGCATTGGCGAGACCAAACGGCAGAACCCGGTACTCAAAATGCCCTAACGGAGTGTTAAACGCCGTTTTCCACTCGTCCCCCTCTCTGATGCGCACGAGATGGTAAGCGTTACGAAGGTCCAACTTAGTAAAGCACCTGGCTCCCTGCAGAATCTCGAAGGCTGATGACATAAGGGGAAGCGGATAACGATTCTTAACCGTTATGTCATTCAGCCTCGATAATCCACGCAGGGGCGCAGAGTACCGTCCTTCTTCTTAACAAAAAGAACCCCGCCCCGGCCGGAGAGGAAGAAGGCACTATGGTACCGGCGTCAAGAGACACAGATAAATAATCCTCGAGAGCCTTACGTTCGGGAGCCGACAGAGAGTATAGTCTACCCCGAGGAGGAGTGGTCCCCGGAAGGAGATCAATACTACAATCATACGACCGGTGAGGAGGAAGGGAGTTGGCTCGGGACCGACTGAAGACCGTGCGCAGATCATGATATTCCTCCGGCACTCCTGTCAAATCGCCAGGTTCCTCCTGAGAAGTGGGGACAGAAGAAATGGGAGGGATGGCAGACATTAAGCACTTCACATGACAAGATACGTTCCAGGATAGGATAGAATTACAAGACCAATTAATAGAAGGATTATGACATACTAGCCAGGGATGACCCAAAACAACAGGTGTGAAAGGTGAACGAAAAATCAAAAAGAAATAGTCTCACTGTGGTTACCAGATACTGTGAGAGTTAAAGGTAGTGTCTCAAATCTGATACTGGGAAGATGACTACCATCTAAGGCAAACATGGGCGTAGGCTTGTCTAACTGTCTGAAAGGAATGTTATGTTTCCGAACCCATGCTTCGTCCATGAAACAACCCTCAGCCCCAGAGTCAATCAAGGCACTGCATGTAGCACCCGAACCGGTCCAGCGTAGATGGACCGACATAGTAGTACAAGATCTAGATGAAGAGACCTGAGTAGTAGCGCTCACCAGTAGCCCTCCGCTTACTGATGGGCTCTGGCCTCTTACTGGACATGAATTAACAAAATGTCCATCAAATCCGCAATAGAGGCACAGGCGGTTGGTGATCCTCCGTTCCTCTCCTTAGTCGAGATGCGAATCCCTCCCAGCTGCATGGGCTCAGTCTCAGAGCCAGAGGAGGGAGATGGTTGCGATGCGGAGCAGGGAAACACCGTTGATGCGAGCTCTCTTCCACGAGCCTGGTGACGAAGATCTACCCGTCGTTCTATGCGGATGGCGAGAGCAATCAAAGAGTCCACACTGGAAGGAACCTCCCGAGAGAGAATCTCATCTTTGACCACTGTGTGGAGTCCCTCCAGAAAACGAGCGAGCAGCGCCGGCTCGTTCCAGTCACTAGAGGCAGCAAGAGTACGAAACTCTATAGAGTAATCCGTTATGGATCGATCACCTTGGCATAGGAAGCCAGGGCCCTAGAAGCCTCCCCACCAAAAACTGAACGGTCAAAAACCCGAATCATCTCCTCTTTAAAGTTCTGGTAATTGTTAGAACAATCAGCCCTTGCCTCCCAGATAGCTGTGCCCCACTCTCGGGCCCGGCCAGTAAGGAGTGAAATGACGTAAGCAACCCGAGCTCTCTCTCTAGAGTATGTGTTGGGTTGGAGAGAGAACACAATCTCACACTGGGTGAAGACAATTCCTGCTCGTGTCTGCCGAGCATGGCTCCTTGGATCTCGACGGTAGTGTTACGAGCGTCTGTAGTCGCTGGGTCCATTCCTTGGTCGG
>NW_025761113.1:0-3013 GCF_021184085.1 Oncorhynchus gorbuscha
TGAACTGCATGTGTGGATTATAACACCAACCTCTTCACAAAAACTTTTGTTATTTCCTCTCTTACATGGCCCCACATGAATATAGAATCCCTGCGCAATCCTAGAGTGACTAATAGGATTCAGGTATTGAAGAATAGCTTCACCAAGGGTAACCTCAATGGTGGGATTTGAACCGACACCTCAACACACTTAATCAAGCACTTGAGACCACTCGGCCTGACAACACGTTTGTTAAATGTCTCGATGGGATCGACACATGGCCTTGCCATTGCTCTGCCTAACTTTCATTGATTTCAATCTAGGGTTTACATACAGCAACTACAGTTTTTGAAAGTCATTTGTTAGCAAAATCAGGATGAGGTCGAGTGGTTAAGGCGATGGACTGCTAATCCATTGTGCTCTGCATGCATGGGTTCGAATCCCATCCTCATCGTGTAACAATTACATTTTTGTGCTTTATTTTGGCACTGGAAGATTTTGACTTTGACAAACACTGGTAAAATTGCTGACTGCCACAGCGAGCACAGGACTTGGTATCTGAGTGGTTAAGGCGATGGACTGCTAATCCATTGTGCTCTGCATGCATGGGTTAGAATCTCATTGAATAACAATTAAAATTCTGTGCTTCATTTTGGCACTGGAAGATTTTGACTTTCACAAACACTGGGAAAATTGCTGACTGCCACAGCGCGAGCAAAGGACTTGGTATCTGAGTGGTTAAGGCGATGGACTGCTAATCCATTGTGCTCTGCATGCATGGGTTCGAATCCCATCCTCATCGTGTAACAATTAAATTTCTGTGCTTTATTTTGGCACTGGAAGATTTTGACTTTCACAAACACTGGGAAAATTGCTGACTGCCACAGCGAGAGCACAGGACTTGGTATCTGAGTGGTTAAGGCGATGGACTGCTAATCCATTGTGCTCTGCATGCATGGGTTAGAATCCCATCCTCATCTTGTAACAAGTAAAATTCTGTGCTTTTTTTGGCACTGGAAGATTTTGACTTTCACAAACACTGGTAAAATTGCTGACTGCCACAGCGAGAGCACAGGACTTGGTATCTGAGTGGTGAAGGCGATGAACTGCATGTGTGGATTATAACACCGACCTCTTCACAAAACATTTGTTATTTCCTCTTACATGGCCCCACATGAATATAGAATTCCTGCACAATCCTAGAGTGACTAATAAGATTCAGGTTTTGGGAATAGCTTCACCAAGGGCAACCTCAATCTTAATCAAGCACTTGAGACCACTCGGCCTGACAACACGTTTGTTAAATGTCTCGATGGGATCGACACATGGCCTTGCCAGTGCTCTACCAAACTTTCATTGATTTCAATCTAGGGTTTAGATACAGCAACTACAGTATTTTTATTAATTTGCCAATTCAAAAAAAAAAGGATGAGGTGGCCGAGTGGTTAAGGCGATGGACTGCTAATCCATTGTGCTCTGCATGCATGGGTTAGAATCCCATCCTCATCTTGTAACAAGTAAAATTCTGTGCTTTTTTTGGCACTGGAAGATTTTGACTTTCACAAACACTGGTAAAATTGCTGACTGCCACAGCGAGAGCACAGGACTTGGTATCTGAGTGGTAAAGGCGATGAACTGCATGTGTGGATTATAACACCAACCTCTTCACAAAACATTTGTTATTTCCTCTCTTACATGGCCCCACATGAATATAGAATCCCTGCGCAATCCTAGAGTGACTAATAAGATTCAGGTATTGAAGAATAGCTTCACCAAGGGTAACCTCAATGGTGGGATTTGAACCGACACCTCAACACACTTAATCAAGCACTTGAGACCACTCGGCCTGACAACACGTTAGTTAAATGTCTCGATGGGATCGACACATGGCCTTGCCAGTGCTCTACCAAACTTCATTGATTTCAATCTAGGGTTTACAACACGTTTGTTAAATGTCTCGATGGGATCGACACATGGCCTTGCCATTGCTCTGCCTAACTTTCATTGATTTCAATCAAGGGTTTTACATACAGCAACTACAGTTTTTTGAAAGTCATTTGCCACTACCAAAATTCAGGATGGGGTGGCAGAGTGGTTAAGGTGATGGACTGCTAATCCATTGTGCTCTGCATGCATGGGTTCGAATCCCATCCTCATCGTGTAACAATTACATTTCTGTGCTTTATTTTGGCACTGGAAGATTTTGACATTCACAAACACTGGGAAAATTGCTGACTGCCACAGCGAGAGCACAGGACTTGGTATCTGAGTGGTTAAGGCGATGGACTGCTAATCCATTGTGCTCTGCATGCATGGGTTAGAATCTCATTGTATAACAATTACAATTCTGTGCTTTATTTTGGCACTGGAAGATTTTGACTTTCACAAACACTGGTAAAATTGCTGACTGCCACAGGGAGAGCACAGGACTTGGTATCTGAGTGGTGAAGGCGATGAACTGCATGTGTGGATTATAACACCAACCTCTTCACAAAACTTTTGTTATTTCCTCTCTTACATGGCCCCACATGAATATTGAATCCCTGCGCAATCCTAGAGTGACTAGTAGGATTCAGGTATTGAGAATAGCTTCACCAAGGGCAACCTCAATGGTGGGATTTGAACCGACACCTCAACACACTTAATCAAGCACTTGAGACCACTCGGCCTGACAACACGTTTGTTAAATGTCTCGATGGGATCGACACATGGCCTTGCCAGTGCTCTACCAAACTTTCATTGATTTCAATCTAGGGTTTACAACACGTTTGTTAAATGTCTCGATGGGATCGACACATGGCCTTGCCATTGCTCTGCCTAACTTTCATTGATTTCAATCAAGGGTTTACATACAGCAACTACAGATTTTGAAAGTCATTTGCCACTACAAAAATTCAGGATGGGGTGGCAGAGTGGTTAAGGCGATGGACTGCTAATCCATTGTGCTCTGCATGCATGGGTTCGAGTCCCATCCTCATTGTGTAACAATTACATTTCTGTGCTTTATTTTGGCACTGGAAGATTTTGACTTTCA
>NW_025761114.1:0-3013 GCF_021184085.1 Oncorhynchus gorbuscha
CTCCAGCTCTCTCCACTGGCTTCAGTTGAAACTGATCCGCTAAGGCAAGACCATGGTGCTTGCCTACGGAGCTGTGAGGGAACGGCACTCAGTACCTCCAGGCTCTGGATCAGGCCCTACACCCAAACAAGGGCACTGCGTTCATCCACCTCTGGCCTGCTCGCCTCCCTACCACTGAGGAAGTACAGGTTCCCGCTCAGCCCAGTCAAAACTGTTCGCTCTGCCCCCAATGGTGGAACAAACTCCTCACGACGCCAGGACAGCGGAGTCAATCACCACCTTCCGGAGACACCTGAAACCCCACCTCTTTAAGGAATACCTAGGATAGGATAAGTAATCCTTCTCACTCCCCTTAAGATTTAGATGCACTATTGTAAAGTGACTGTTCCACTGATGTCATAAGGTGAATGCACCAATTTGTAAGTCGCTCTGGATAGGAGCGTCTGCTAAATGACTTAAATGTAAATGTAGGGTTATTATCTGAAGACACTGAGGTGGAGACACGACAACAGGAGGGTTATTATCTGAAGACACTGTAGTGGAGACACGACAACAGGAGGGTTATTATCTGAAGACACTGCAGTGGAGACACGACAACAGGAGGGTTATTATCTGGAAGACACTGAGTGGAGACACAACAACAGGAGGGTTATTATCTGAAGACATTATCTGGAAGACACTGTAGTGGAGACACATTACAAGAGGAAGGTTATTATCTGAAGACACTGTAGTGGAGACGCGACAACAGGAGGGTTATTATCTGAAGACACTGTAGTGGAGACATGACAACAGGAGGGTTATTATCTGAAGACACTGTAGTGAGACACTGTAGTGGAGACAACAGGAGGGTTATTATCTGAAGACACTGTAGTGAGACACGACAACAGGAGGGTTATTATCTGAAGACACTGTAGTGGAGACATGACAACAGGAGGGTTATTATCTGAAGACACTGTAGTGGAGACATGACAACAGGAGGGTTATTATCTGAAGACACCAGTGGAGACACGACAACAGGAGGGTTATTATCTGAAGACACTGTAGTGGAGACACGACAACAGGAAGGTTATTATCTGAAGACACTGTAGTGGAGACATGACAACAGGAGGGTTATTATCTGAAGACACTGTAGTGGAGACACGACAACAGGAGGGTTATTATCTGAAGACACTGTGGTGGAGACATGACAACAGGAGGGTTATTATCTGAAGACACTGTAGTGGAGACACGACAACAGGAGGGTTATTATCTGAAGACACTGTAGTGGAGACATGACAACAGGAGGGTTATTATCTGAAGACACTGTAGTGGAGACACGACAACAGGAGGGTTATTATCTGAAGACACTGTAGTGGAGACATGACAACAGGAGGGTTATTATCTGAAGACACTGTAGTGGAGACACGACAACAGGAAGGTTATTATCTGAAGACACTGTAGTGGAGACATGACAACAGGAGGGTTATTATCTGAAGACGGGAGAAGAGAAGGAGATGACAACAGGAGGGTTATTATCTGAAGAGGGGAGAAGAGAAGGGAGAAGAGAAGGAGATGAGTAAAAGAAGAGAAGGAGATGGAGGAAGAGAAGGAGGGAAGGGATGGAGGAAGAGAAGTAGAGAAGAGATGGAGGAAGAGGGAGGAGAGTGGATTGAAAAGGAAGAGGAGAAGAAGAAGAACATGAGGAGGATGATGATGACAAAAGATGAGGAGGAAAATGGAGGAGGAAGAGGAAGAAGCGTCCGTTCAGAAGCACCAGAAGTCCACAACATCTCATCAGATGGCCGACAGTTAAAAACAAATCCCTGTTACGTACATCTGCAAGATAATCTTAACCAAATGAAAAGCACATTACAGGCAAACCACTGAACCGACCACAGGAGAGATTTAGCATCAAATGAACAGGAAGAAGGCCAGAATATGACTAGTATCGTTCATAGGAATGATACCAGTCATCACCACAAGCCATTCAGATACAGCACACAGGTATCCCATCACATTGTGTTTCCACTCTCTCTTTCACAACCCTTCATCCCACAACTGTCTGTCTATACTCCCACCTGATGAGCTCTCGGCTCCTAACGTTGTGTGTGGTATGCAAATGCATGAGCTACTGTGTTAATGCAATAGTGAATGTGATATTACCCAGTTCACTTATAGCAGGCTAGATATCCAGACACACCATGTTGGGGTGTTTTCTATGTGTTGGTGAAGCTGTGAAAAGTAATGCATTAGGAGGGATATAAAAGAACTGCAAAGAGCTTCTAACCAAACTCACGTTGTTTATCTTCATCCAAGCATGGCAGCCATGAGCCATGGTTGGGGGTGTGTGTGTGTGTGTGTGTGTGTGTGTGTGTGTGTGTGTGTGTGTGTGTGTGTGTGTGTGTGTGTGTGTGTGTGTGTGTGTGTGTGTGTGTGTGTGTGTGTGTGTGTGTGTGTGTGTGTGTGTGTGTGTGTGTGTGTGTGTGTGTGTGTGTGTAGTTATGCATCCATGCGAACCAGAGGAGGGTGTTGGCTCTAACTTAAGAGGTTAATGAAAAATATCAACAAGCAGCAGTTTTGGTTAGTTAGTGTTAGATATGGGTTATTATGCTGTTAACAGCTAACCACTAGTTCTCTGTTCTACAGCCTTCATACAGCCTGTAATATGACCCGAAACTCACACACTGACATGACCAAAATACTATTTAGCTTCAAAATAATCTGTGTAACTCCATTAAATTATTTATGTAATAATTTACAATGCATTTTAACAAGAAATGCAATTTAGCTACGTAATAACATTTTTTGTATCTCAAGGAAATGAAGTTTGAGATGCTATATTTATGTAACACATAATAAAACAAGCCAGGTCCCAGACATGCCCTGTGCTGTTGTCAACTCATGGCTATAGCATGGCAATGAGTGACAAGGACTTGGTATGATACCACAAACAGACTGTCACTCGGGCTACAATAAGTCCTCCATCCTTTTAGGTGTCATGACAACTGAGCATGAAGGTGTCGTTCAGTCATCA
>NW_025761115.1:0-3012 GCF_021184085.1 Oncorhynchus gorbuscha
GCTCTGGTCTCCAATGCCTTTCACAATCTCCTCAGCTGCTGATTTTGAGGCCTCAGTCTTACATTCATCAACAGATATCTCCAGCTCGATAGCTTTGTTTGACATGCTTTCTATGCTTATTTTTGAAGTAGATTCCTTCAAAATATTGTTAATGGCTTTGCTGATCGAATGTGAAAATTTTGCAAGGTTTGCATTTGTTCTCCGTATCAATTTATTGTTTGACTTTAGTTTGAATGCCTCCATTATCTCATTTACCGACGTTTCAGCATTACGGCTCTCCTCTCCTTTGGAATTGACCACGAGGAACAGCTTGGATCCCATGTCCCCAAGAGAGAGCAACAACTTCCGCTCATCTTCATCAACACTGTCCAGAAAGATGAAGATGGCTGTTGACACTTGGGTTAGAAAACTAAATTGTGCTTGTGAAGCACAAATATCTCCTCTCAAATTAGCAACGGTTAGTGGTTCCGGAAATCCACCACCATTACTTTTTCCACATGGAAGATACCAGCAAGCCTCTACCAAGCCACCTGAGATCATCCTTGGAGCTGTCCCTCCATCCATGTCTTTGTGAGGGAAAATGTTGTGAATCTGTTGGCCAAAGATATGATTCAAGAGCTGTGATTTGGAAATGCTACAGTCTTTAAGCCTGACAAAGGAGATGAAAGGTATTTGCTCAAAGACAATATTACCTTCCTCAAACCCTTTTGACTCTGATAGAGCATGTGGGCGCCACTCTTTAAGGATAGCCCTCAAGGCCCACAACATGAGGGTGCTCTGACTGCCAGTGCCTGGGGGTAGCAGGAGTGGCACAGCAAACTGGCACATGGACATCTTGAGGGCCATTTCCTGCTGCAGGAAACTGTCAGCACAGAGAAAAAGTGCAGTGATGAGATCTAGAAGATTTACCTCATTATTCTCTGGATTCTCATCTCTATAAAGGTCTATGCTACTTTCATCCTCAGGTAAACATGTACAACTCCTACAGTCTGCATTGACAATCAATAGTTTCCTCAGAAAGTACAGTGGTACTGCTTTGAGTGAGTCAACAGCGTCATCAGAAATGCTGTCCTTGTTGATCTCAAGCAAAGATCTAAGAGTCAGTTTATTAGGATATTGTTTTTCCAGACCAAGTTTGTGGAGTAACGTCTTCAGAGGACCTAAAATGAGAACAGGGAAACTCAGTGAGGTTGTTAATGAGGTACATAAACACTAAATGACAGACAGGGGTCACTGTTTCGAAAGCCACCGCACCACCATCTTTATACTCTTCCGCTATTGTTTAAAACATCTTGAAAGATATAGAAATGCATTTATTAATGTCTACATTTGTTTTTTCCCAAGTATATTCTAGAGGTTGATGATGTCATATTTAGCTTCTTTCTAAACATTCCGTTCCCAGATGGGGGTCAAGCACAGCCTGCTTCATGTATTACAGTGCGGAAATACAGCTCGATTACACCTCCTTTTTTTCAAGATTGGCCACCATTTACTTGAATATTTGACTGATATAAAATAAAATAAAGTAAAATATAAAATTAACTGACAAGTACGTATGTGTGGATTTTGTTGATTTCACATCCATTGTAGACTCTTCTTGTGTAGCAGTAGGTTGCATTTGCCAAGCTAGCTAGAAACATTTTTATTTAAATGCTCACACAAACATATATTCAGATTTGTTTTGACCAACCTAGGTACCTCAACTAGCTCAATTTGTTATGTGTTGGTATTTGTTAGGTTGTTAGAGATGAAGACCAAATTGATATAGTGACAGTGACATGAACTTTACCTGGGTTGAGGTGGGAAGCCACTGGCCAGTGTTTCACTGTCGACAAAAATAACAATTTAATGAGCATAACAATGAAGTCAATGGAATCTGTGTTCTTGTTATTATTCACTACAAGTAGTTGAAGAATGACCTTACGTTCTATTTCCTCTGGATGGGAAGCCATGGTCAATGGGCATTCCTCTCCCATCTTCTTCCTTCTCTCTCTGGCGTCTCTGACTTCCCTCTATAAGAAGCAAACAAACAGTGTAATCCCTCTGATGTAGCCTAATCAAACCACAGCAACTAGAATAAAACAGTAAAAACTATCTACATTCAATCATGTTAATATTTTGGCAATTACAGTTACTGAGATATATATTCTATTCTAATTAGTTTGTGATTTCAGCCCAAAAGCATTAAGATGCTATACATGAATGACAAATATACAATAAAAAATATATATATACACTGTTTAGAGGAAAAAGTTACTTAGAAAAAGTCCATGTAGCAATATCCTTATTGGCTGGATTTAAAATGGGGAAATTGTTGAGCTGACATCAAATACTCCACTAACCCAATGGTTTTTTTCTTCCTCGGTTTGAGTTGAATTTGAAAAACAGTGTTGTGTGAACTTAAATAGCAACACAAATAGCTGAGTTTATCTCACGAGAGTTTAGTTTGCTGAGATATACATGCTGACACGTCCTGACCTTAGTTATTTTTTTATGTCTCTATTTTGGTTTGGTCAGGGCGTGAGTTGAGGTGGGAATTCTATGCTTTTCATTCTGTTTTGTTCTGTGTGTTGTATTTCTGTGTTTGGCCTGGTATGGTTCCCAATCAGAGGCAGCTGTCAATTGTTGCCTCTGTTTGGACACCAAACTTAGGTACTCTGTTCCCACCTGTGTTGATGGGTAGTTGTTTTCTGTTTTTGTATTCTGTACCAGACAGAACTGTTTCGGTTTCGTTCATTCTCTTTTGTTGTTTTTTTCATTCAGTGTTCCATTCATAAATAAAGATGAACACGTAGAACGCTGCACCTTGGTCCTCACCTTCTCCTTATCCCGACGACATTCGTTACACGTGTGTCTGAAACACGAGGAGTTCACTTGCTCCTTGGAAGTAGGTAACTTTACAGGAAGTAGGTAACTTTACAGGAAGTAGGTCGTAAGTCTGACATGATTGTGTCAAGTGCTTTTAAAGTCAGATCAATAATTCAACCAATAAGATTTTAGCTAGCTAGAAAA
>NW_025761116.1:0-3012 GCF_021184085.1 Oncorhynchus gorbuscha
GTTCAGAGATGATCTACTGATCTGCTGATGTTGAAGCTACTTTTCCTGGTCATTTAGCTGTCAGATGGCAAATCATCTCCTCTATTTCAGAGATGATCTGCTGATCTGATGACATTGAGCTTACTTTTCTGGTCATTTATCTGTCAAACGTAAATCATCTCTTCTGTTCTTTGTAGGACAGAGACGCTTGCCTCATGCCGCCGCGATGTTTCTTTTAACCCCAATGCTTTCAACCCAGCAGTGTTTCCCCCTATATCCATTGAGCAGCGGTGGCCCACCTGCTACAAACTATTGCCACGGCTGCAAAAAAAATATGATGTCATTATTTTCTATATTTACATTTCTGCCTAGACACGCTTTTAAATGGAGATAGTCGTTGGCTTAATGACTTGAAGTCTATGGGAACAGCAAGCATGTTATTGTGCTAATGCTAGTAGCAATGCAACCCCCCTCTCACCGCTGAAAAAACTCCTAGGGGAAACACTGATCCCAGTTTTGATAACGTAATAGGGAATAAAACTCAAAAAAACTCCTAGGGGAAACACTGATCCCAGGTCATTTAAAGGGATCTTTATAACATGTTGGTCACTAAGACTACAATCCCCTTTAATTAAAGCTCCGTGAACTCAGAAAGGACATAGACTTTTTCCCAGCGTGGACATTACCGGTCCTCTTACAGTCGTTTAATTCATTCCATTCTGTGTCTGTCAAACCATTTCCATCGACCACAGTCAAGCATTAGTAGAGAGAACACAATTAAAAAGTCTAAAGAGCTTAATCTCCAAATCCAATATTAGGCTTAAAAATAAAAAAACAAGGAAAATGAAACTTCTCAAATTGAAGACTGGTGACCAAGTTCCCCGACATACACTCAGTGGCCAGTTTTATTAGGTACACAAAAATGGTTCACGAAAATGGTTTGCTCCCTACAGACAGTGAGTCACGTGGTCGTGGCTTCCTATATAAAGCAGGCAGACAGGCATCCAGGCATTCAGTTACTGTTCCATTGAATGTTAATTTGAATGTGGGCGAAACAGCCGACAGCGACTTCGGGTGCGGTGTGATTGTTGGCGCGTCGGTTCCAGTATCTCAGAAACGTCCGGCCTCCTGGGCTGTTTCGTGGTACAACAGTAGACGAGGGTTTACAGAGAATCCAAACACATCCAGTCAACGGCAGCTTGTCGATGACAGAGGTCGAAAAGGAGAATCGTCAAGAACGGTGCGAGCTAACAGGCGGGCCACAAACGGGGAAAGAATAACAGAACCGCGGTGTGCAGAAACGACATCTCGGGAACGCACCACTCGTCGGTCCTCGGTCACCGATTGGCTATTGCAGCAGACGACCACAGCGGATTCCAACTCCTATCAGATTAAAACAGGAAGCGGCGGCTCCAATGGGCACTTCCATCACCAACACTGGACCAATGAGGAGTGGAGAAACATCGCCTGGTCCAACGAATCCCGGTTCCTGTTACGTCATGCTGATGGCAGAGTCATGATTTGGCGTAAGCAGCATGAGTCCATGGCCCCCATGGTGTCAACGGTGCAGGCTGATGGTGGTGTACTGGTGTGGGAATGTTTTCCTGGCACCGCGTTAGGTCCCTTTATACCAATTGAGCAACGTTGGTATCTCTACTAGACGGATGTACCTAATAAACTGTCCGGCGTCTGTATGTTTATGATTTAATGTACATAAACTTTTCTTTCTTTTTTAAATAGGATGCTTTATCACAAGGACAGGTCTACTAGTCTGAAATCAGGACAAGGACAGGTCTACTAGTCCAATATCAGGACAAGGACAGGTCTACTAGTCCAATATCAGGACAGGTCTACTAGTCCAATATCAGGACAGGTCTACTAGTCCAATATCAGGACAAGGCCAGGGACAGATCTACTAGTCCAATATCAGGACAAGGACAGGTCTACTAGTCCAATATCAGGACAAGGACAGGTCTACTAGTCCAATATTAGGACAAGGACAGGTCTACTAGTCCAATATCAGGACAAGGACAGCTCTACTAGTCCAATATCAGGACAGGTCTACTAGTCCAATATCAGGACAAGGACAGGTCTACTAGTCCAATATCAGGACAAGGACAGGTCTACTAGTCCATTATCAGGACAAGGCCAGGTCTACTAGTCCAATATCAGGACAAGGACAGGTCTACTAGTCCAATATCAGGACAAGGACAGGTCTACTAGTCCAATATCAGGACAAGGACAGGTCTACTAGTCCATTATGAGGACAAGGACAGGTCTACTAGTCCAATATCAGGACAAGGACAGGTCTACTAGTCCAATATCAGGACAAGGACAGGTCAAGGGGACAGGTCTAATAGTCCAATATCAGGACAAGGACAGGTCTACTAGTCCAATATCAGGACAAGGACAGGTCTACTAGTCCAATATCAGGACAAGGACAGGTCTACTAGTCCAATATCAGGACAAGGACAGGTCTACTAGTCCATTATGAGGACAAGGACAGGTATACTAGTCCAATATCAGGACAAGGACAGGTCTACTAGTCCAATATCAGGACAAGGACAGGTCTACTAGTCCAATATCAGGACAAGGACAGGTCTACTAGTCCAATATCCAGGACAAGGCCAGGTCTACTAGTCCAATATCCAGGACAAGGCCAGGTCTGTAGTCAATATATAAGGACAGGTCTGCTACAAGGCAAGGACAGGTCTACTAGTCCAATATCAGGACAAGGACAGGTCTACTAGTCCAATATCGGCGGTCAAGGGACAGTCTACTAGTCCAATATCAGGACAAGGACAGGTCTACTAGTCCAATATCAGGACAAGGACAGGTCTACTAGTCCAATATCAGGACAAGGCCAGGTCTACTAGTCCAATATCAGGACAAGGAAAGGTCTGCTAGTCCATTATGAGGATATATTTTATATATATATATATATATATATATATCTGTATAGACGGATATATTTTATATGTATTTATCTGTATAGATGATTCTATTTTATATATATATCTCTGTATAGACGGA
>NW_025761117.1:0-3011 GCF_021184085.1 Oncorhynchus gorbuscha
ACTAGTTATATTAACCTTGTTTAGTTTGGTATGAAACTAGTTATATTAACCTTGTTCTAACTTTGTATGATACTAGTTATTTTTAACCTTGTTCTAACTTTGTATGAGACTAGTTATATTAACCTTGTTTAGTTTGGTATGAAACTAGTTATATTAACCTTGTTCTAACTTTCAGTATGAGACTAGTTATATTAACCTTGTTCTAACTTTGTATGAGACTAGTTATATTAACTTTGTATGAGACTAGTTATATTAACCTTGTTCTAACTTTGTATGAGACTAGTTATATTAACCGTTTAGTATGAGACTAGTTATATTAACCTTGTTCTAACTTTGTATGAGACTAGTTATATTAACTTTGTATGAGACTAGTTATATTAACCTTGTTCTAACTTTGTATGAGACTAGTTATATTAACTTTGTATGAGACTAGTTATATTAACCTTGTTCTAACTTTGTATGAGACTAGTTATATTAACTTTGTATGATACTAGTTATATTAACTTTGTATGATACTAGTTATATTAACTTTGTATGAGACTAGTTATTTTAACCTTGTTCTAACTTTGTATGATACTAGTTATTTTAACCTTGTTCTAACTTTGTATGATACTAGTTATATTAACTTTGTATGAGACTAGTTATATTAACCTTGTTCTAACTTTGTATGATACTAGTTATATTAACCTTGTTTAGTTTGGTATGAAACTAGTTATATTAACCTTGTTCTAACTTTGTATGATACTAGTTATTTTAACCTTGTTCTAACTTTGTATGAGACTAGTTATATTAACCTTGTTCTAGTTTGGTATGAAACTAGTTATATTAACCTTGTTCTAACTTTGTATGAGACTAGTTATATTAACCTTGTTCTAACTGTATGACACTAGTTATATTAACCTTGTTCTAGTTTTGTTTGACACTAGTTATATTAACCTTGTTCTAACTTTGTATGAGACTAGTTATATTAACCTTGTTTTAGTTTTGTATGAGACTAGTTATATTAACCTTGTTTTAGTTTTGTATGAGACTAGTTATATTAACCTTGTTCTAGTTTTGTATGACACTAGTTATATTAACCTTGTTCTAACTTTGTATGAGACTAGTTATATTAACCTTGTTCTAACTTTGTATGAGACTAGTTATATTAACTTTGTATGAGACTAGTTATATTAACCTTGTTCTAACTTTGTATGAGACTAGTTATATTAACTTTGTATGATACTAGTTATATTAACTTTGTATGATACTAGTTATATTAACTTTGTATGATACTAGTTATATTAACCTTGTTTAGTTTGGTATGAAACTAGTTATATTAACCTTGTTCTAACTTTGTATGATACTAGTTATTTTAACCTTGTTCTAACTTTGTATGAAACTAGTTATATTAACCTTGTTTAGTTTGGTATGAAACTAGTTATATTAACCTTGTTCTAACTTTGTATGAGACTAGTTATATTAACCTTGTTCTAACTTTGTATGAGACTAGTTATATTAACTTTGTATGAGACTAGTTATATTAACCTTGTTCTAACTTTGTATGAGACTAGTTATATTAACTTTGTATGAGACTAGTTATATTAACCTTGTTCTAACTTTGTATGAGACTAGTTATATTAACTTTGTATGAGACTAGTTATATTAACCTTGTTCTAACTTTGTATGAGACTAGTTATATTAACTTTGTATGAGACTAGTTATATTAACCTTGTTCTAACTTTGTATGAGACTAGTTATATTAACTTTGTATGATACTAGTTATATTAACTTTGTATGATACTAGTTATATTAACTTTGTATGAGACTAGTTATTTTAACCTTGTTCTAACTTTGTATGATACTAGTTATTTTAACCTTGTTCTAACTTTGTATGATACTAGTTATATTAACTTTGTATGAGACTAGTTATATTAACCTTGTTCTAACTTTGTATGATACTAGTTATATTAACCTTGTTTAGTTTGGTATGAAACTAGTTATTTTAACCTTGTTCTAACTTTGTATGATACTAGTTATTTTAACCTTGTTCTAACTTTGTATGATACTAGTTATATTAACTTTGTATGAGACTAGTTATATTAACCTTGTTCTAACTTTGTATGACACTAGTTATATTAACCTTGTTCTAACTTTGTATGATACTAGTTATATTAACCTTGTTTAGTTTGGTATGAAACTAGTTATTTTAACCTTGTTCTAACTTTGTATGATACTAGTTATATTAACCTTGTTTTAGTTTTGTATGAGACTAGTTATATTAACCTTGTTCTAACTTTGTATGAGACTAGTTATATTAACCTTGTTCTAACTTTGTATGCGACTAGTTATATTAACTTTGTATGAGACTAGTTATATTAACCTTGTTCTAACTTTGTATGAGACTAGTTATATTAACTTTGTATGATACTAGTTATATTAACTTTGTATGATACTAGTTATATTAACTTTGTATGAGACTAGTTATTTTAACCTTGTTCTAACTTTGTATGATACTAGTTATTTTAACCTTGTTCTAACTTTGTATGATACTAGTTATATTAACTTTGTATGAGACTAGTTATATTAACCTTGTTCTAACTTTGTATGATACTAGTTATATTAACCTTGTTTAGTTTGGTATGAAACTAGTTATATTAACCTTGTTCTAACTTTGTATGATACTAGTTATTTTAACCTTGTTCTAACTTTGTATGAGACTAGTTATATTAACCTTGTTTAGTTTGGTATGAAACTAGTTATATTAACCTTGTTCTAACTTTGTATGAGACTAGTTATATTAACTTTGTATGAGACTAGTTATATTAACCTTGTTCTAACTTTGTATGAGACTAGTTATATTAACTTTGTATGAGACTAGTTATATTAACCTTGTTCTAACTTTGTATGAGACTAGTTATATTAACTTTGTATGATACTAGTTATATTAACTTTGTAGGATACTAGTTAGCATTAATAACTTTGTATAGGAGAGACTAGTTATTTTAATCCTTGTTCTAACTTTGTATGAT
>NW_025761118.1:0-3009 GCF_021184085.1 Oncorhynchus gorbuscha
TACTATACAAATACCATCTAGTATACTATAAAAAATACCATCTAGTATACTATAAAAATACTATATAGTATACTATGCAAATACTATCTAGTATACTACAAAAATACTATTATACTGTAAAAAATACTATCTAGTATACTATAACAAATACTATCTAGTATACTATAAAAAATACTATCCTTTATACTATAAAAAATAATATCTAGTATACTATGCAAATACTTTCTAGTATACTATGAGGTGTACTATAAAAATACTATCTAGTATACTACACAAACACTATCTAGTATACTGTAAAAATACTATCTAGGATACCATGAAAATACTATCTAGTATACTATGAAAATGCTATCTAGTATACTCTGAAAATACTATCTAGTATACATGATGAGATTATTATGGACAAAAGAGCAATATTTTTTTTATTTGTCAAATGGCAGCCAAGCATTGATGATCATGTCACCAGAATAAGACCCTCGATATTTATTGAAAAGAGCATCAAGCTCATCGCCTTGCACTTTCACCACCCTGTGGAGTTCATCATCATTTATTTCATCTGTAGCCTAATAAACTGCATGGTTTCCTGAGTCGTAGTGGGAGGACCACACAACATGTCATCGCGTGACTCCAAATTTACTTCAGTATGCTGGTTATTATAACAATATTTGTGCATAAAAGAATTTCCACCGACATTTCTCACATAATAATTTTTACCAACACAAAAAGATCCCATCTTGTCTAGCATATTTTGTTTTGTCAACATTTGGAAAGTTTACTGACAAATGTTCTGTTTACAACAAGCCTGTCATAAAAAAAAAAATATTTGACTTTACAGGCATAAAAGGATGGAAACCTGCTTAGTGGTGTGATTTTTTAGTTTTCTACAGTCTTTATATTTCACTTCTGGCAGACCTGCATGTGAATTAATGAAGTATACTAAATAAACCCTTCAGCATGAGTGAATTAGTAAAGTATATAAGTAAATCCTTCAGCACGAGTGAATTAGTAAAGTATATAAGTAAATTCTTCAGCATGAGTGCATTAGTAACGTAAATAAGTACATTCTTCAGCATGAGTGCATTAGTAAAGTATATAAGTAAATCCTTCAGCATGAGTGCATTAGTAAAGTATATAAGTACATTCTTCAGCATGAGTGCATTAGTAAAGTATATAAGTAAATCCTTCAGCATGAGTGCATTAGTAAAGTATATAAGTACATTCTTCAGCATGAGTGCATTAGTAAAGTATATAAGTAAATTATTCAGCATGAGTGCATTAGTAAAGTATATAAGTACATTCTTCAGCATGAGTGCATTAGTAAAGCATGAGTGCATTAGTAAAGTATATAAGTACATTCTTTAGCATGAGTGCATTAGTAAAGTATATAAGTAAATCCTTCAGCATGAGTGCATTAGTAAAGTATATAAGTAAATCCTTCAGCATGAGTGCATTAGTAAAGTATATAAGTACATTCTTCAGCATGAGTGCATTAGTAAAGTATATAAGTACATTCTTCAGCATGAGTGCATTAGTAAAGTATATAAGTACATTCTTCAGCATGAGTGCATTAGTAAAGTATATAAGTACATTCTTCAGCATGAGTGCATTAGTAAAGTATATAAGTACATTCTTCAGCATGAGTGCATTAGTAAAGTATATAAGTACATTCTTCAGCATGAGTGCATACCACGGGGAAGCTGGGAAATCCAAAAAGGGGAGAGGGGAGGGTTGAACATTAAATGCTGCTGGAAAGATCAAACACCTCAGCCTCATTCTCTCTATGAAGCTCCACTGAGTCCTAAAACAATGACTACTGCACTGGGAGGGACAGAGGTCCATTTATATGATAGATGTTTGGCTTTATGCTAACCTCTACAAATGGTCAAAACTGCACCCTATGGGCCCTGGTCAAAAGTAGTGCACGACATCGTGAACATTGCCATTCGGGATGCAACTCCAACAGCAGCACAAACACGGACTGGAATAAATGAAAGCCTAGTGAGTTAATTTTGGGTTTTACTCTTTGGTTAAAGTGTAAATTATAGGTTCTTGATTGACCTCTGTTTGTCCAATGCAGGCTGATGCAGCCTTATTCTAAATCCCTTGTTGCTACCTTAAGACTGTACACTGTCATGGTCAAAACATATCGATTCAATGGTTGTAAGGATGGGGAGATGTCTGTCCATAATAAAGAGATGCTTGTTTGACACCACACTCCACAAAGCAAGCCCTGCAGGCAGGAGAAGTTAGAGGAAAAACTAAAAGAAAGGAACTTATATTTTAAAAAATAAAGCAAACTGAATGGAATATGGGGAAAATGCACCAAATTATTTTTAATCTCCAACATAAAAATGTTACCAAAAATAATTTACTGAATTTTGTAACAAATGAGTCACCCATGATTCACCAAATTATATTTTGAAAGAGGAAGCAAAGGATTTTTAGCAGTCTTCTCCATCTCCTCTAACCGAAGATAATTGTATATGATATTTTTCTATGAATAATGTAAAATTAAGACAATTACAGAAAGACTCAGGTGGAGGTGAAATTACAGAGGAGGAACTTCTTGATGCAATTAAAGCCTTTAAGTTGGGGAAAACTCCAGGGCTGGATGGCATACCATTTGAGGTATACCAAACTCTTTTTGATAATACTCAGAGGACCGTTTTAATCACTCCTATGTAAATGGTAGATTATATAATATATAATATAATATAATATATGCCATTTAGCAATTATCAGACACTCAACAAGAAGGTCTGATTGAATTATTACTGAAACAGGATCCCATGTGGGAAATATAAAGATCCAGTCCATTTAAACAAAAAAAATGGAGATCCCTTACATTTCAGTGTTGTGATGCAAAACTTCTAGCAAAATGTATAGTGCATAGAATTAAAAAGGTATTGTCGGACATTATTCATTCTAATCAGACAGTTTTTTTCCATGGACGATACATTGGAGATACTGCAAGTATTGTAAACAAAAGAACACTATGACAAATCTGGG
>NW_025761119.1:0-3008 GCF_021184085.1 Oncorhynchus gorbuscha
TATTGCCTGCCTTGTGAGTAGGGGGGAAGGTGAGAGGGTGAGGTCAAAAGAGGAGAGGAGTGGAAAGAAGGAGGCAGAGAGGAAAGAGTCAAAGGTAGACGTGGGGAGGTTAAAGTCGCCCAGAACTGTGAGAGGTGAGCCGTCCTCAGGAAAGGAGCTTATCAAGGCATCAAGCTCATTGATGAACTCTCCGAGGGAACCTGGAGGGCGATAAATGATAAGGATGTTAAGCTTGAAAGGGCTAGTGACTGTGACAGCATGGAATTCAAAGGAGGCGATAGACAGATGGGTAAGGGGAGAAAGAGAGAATGACCACTTGGGAGAGATGAGGATCCCGGTGCCACCACCCCGCTGACCAGACGCTCTCGGGGTGTGCGAGAACACGTGGGCGGACGAAGAGAGAGCAGTAGGAGTAGCAGTGTTGTCTGTGGTGATCCATGTTTCCGTCAGGGCCAAGAAGTCGAGGGACTGGAGGGAGGCATGGGCTGAGATGAACTCTGCCTTGTTGACCGCAGATTGGCAGTTCCAGAGGCTACCGGAGACCTGGAACTCCACGTGGGTCGTGCGCGCTGGGACCACCAGAGTAGGGTGGGCCGCGGCCACGCGGTGAGGAGCGTTTGTATGGTCTGTGCAGAGAGGAGAGAACAGGGATAAACCGACACATAGTTGACAGGCTACAGAAGAGGCTACGCTAATGCAAAGGAGATTGGAATGACAAGTGGACTACACGTCTCGAATGTTCAGAAAGTTAAGCTACGTAGCAAGAATCTTATTGACTAAAATGATTAAAATGATACAGTACTGCTGAAGTAGGCCAGCTGGCAGTGGGTGCGTTGTTGACACTACACTAATCAAGTCGTTCCGTTGAGTGTAATAGTTTCTGCAGTGTTGCTATTCGGGGCTAGCAGGCTAGCTAGCAGTGTTGTTTACGTTACGTTGCGTTAAAAGAACGACAATAGATGGCTAGCGAACCTAGAAAATCGCTCTAGACTACACAATTATCTTTGATACAAAGACGGCTATGTAGCTAGCTAAGTAGCTAGCTACGATCAAACAAATCAAACCGTTGTACTGTAATGAAAATGAAGTGAAAATGTGATACAACCTGTGAATGCGACCGGGTAGTTGAGTTCTATACAGAAGACGTTGGCTAGCGTTGGCTAGCTGTTGGCTAGCTAGCAGAGTCACCTACGTTAAGGACGACAAATAGCTGGCTAGCTAACCTCGGTAAATTAAGATAATCACTCTAAGACTACACACTCTAAACCTAAACAACACAATTATCTTGGATACGATGATACGATGATACGAAGACAGCAAAGACAGCTATGTAGCTAGCTGACACTAAACTAATCAAGTCGTTCAGTTGAGTGTAACAGTTTCTCCAGTGCAGCTAATCAGTGGACGTTAGCTAGCTGGCTAGTGAAGACTAGTGAAGACTACGTTAGGACGGCGAAATACGATAATTACGCAATTATCTTTTGATACAAAGACGGCTATGTAGCTAGCTGAGAAGAAATTGCTAAGATAAGACAAATCAAGACAAATCAAACCGTTGTGATATAATGAAATATAATGAAAAAGTTATACTACCCGTTGGAGCGACGTGCAGATGCGACCACTCGCTCCAACCGGAACCGGAAAACACTCGGGGTATGAAGAGTGGAACTAGGGGCTCCATTGTGAACTAAAACAATGATAACTAACCTGAACAACAGTATACAAGGCATATTGACATTTGAGAGAGACATACAGCGAGGCATACAGTAATCACAGGCGTTGATTTGGGAAAGCTAGTTAAAACAGTAGGTGAGGCTAATCAGCTAGCACAACAAACAGCAGGTAAAATGGCGTTGACTAGGCAACGGGGGCCGACAGATAAAACAAACAAGCAGAATGGAGTACCGTGATTAATGGACAGTCCAGCGTGCATCAGCTATGTAGCCAAGAGATCAGTGTCCAGGGGGCAGCGGTGGATGGTCAGGGAAGCTGGACTGGCGAGTGTTATCCAGGTTAAAAAAAACGAACAATGACTAAATAGCTTGTAGCTAGTTAGCTGGTTAGCGTCTGGAGGTTCTTGAGTATGTTTTGTTGTAGTCTCTGTTATTGGTAATGGTGAGAGGTTAACATGTTTTGTTGTAGCCTCTGTTATTGGTAATGGTGAGAGGTTATTATGTTTTGTTGTAGTCTCTGTTATTGGTAATGGTGAGAGGTTAGTATGTTTTGTTGTAGTCTCTGTTATTGGTAATGGTTAGAGGTTAGTATGTTTTGTTGTAGCCTCTGTTATTGGTAATGGTAAGACGTTAGCATGTTTTGTTGTAGTCTGTTATTGGTAATGGTGAGAGGTTAGCATGTTTTGTTGAAGTATCTGTTATTGGTAATGGTGAGAGGTTAGAGTGTTGTGTTGTAGCCTCTGTAACTTTCTCACTCATTATTATTAATGATTTGTTAATGATTTGTATTAGTCATGGCATCATCAGGATTAATTAGTAGTGTTTAGAAACATTTTATCTACTCTCTTAGACAGAATATTACTCATCATACACCATTCAGTTTCTATTGGGCAAAACACTACCAAAACAAACTGCAAATGAGTCAATGTCACCTCATATGAAACATTTGATCTCAAATCCAAAATGCTGGAGTATAGAGTCACATTTAAAATGTCAGCTTCACTGTCAAAATAGATATGGTGTTGGCTTTATTCTCAATACAATCTAAGTCTGATACCTCACTGTCTGTCGCTTGACTGATACTGCTTTTTAAACTGGTCTGATCAGTGCTCAAATATTTGTAGTATACATTTTCTCTCTACAATAAATATTATGATCATTTATAATCATGAAACATTCCTTCATTTATGAAAAGCTGATGAATCTGAACGTTAAAAACAAATATACTGCCACTATTTTCGCCACCTAAGAATATCAGTGTGAATTTAATATGAATTGACTCTTTGCAGGCTGTCAGGCTGTCTAGTCACAGAGGAAGGCTGTGCTTCTCTGGTC
>NW_025761120.1:0-3008 GCF_021184085.1 Oncorhynchus gorbuscha
GGAAGAGAGGAAGCGAGTGGAAGAGAGGAAGTGAGGGGAAGAGAGGGAAGAGAGGGGAAGAGAGGGGAAGAGAGGGAAGAGAGGAAGAGAGGGGAAGAGAGGAAGCGAGGGGAAGAGAGGAAGCGAGGGAAGAGAGGAAGCGAGGGGAAGAGAGGAAGAGGAAGAGAGGGAAGAGAGGGGAAGAGAGGAAGCGAAGAGGAAGAGAGGGGAAGAGAGGGAAGCGAGGGGAAGAGAGGAAGCGAGGGAAGAGAGGAAGCGAGCGAAGAGAGGAAGTAGGGGAAGAGCGGAAGCGAGTGGAAGAGAGGAAGTGAGGGGAAGAGAGGGAGAGTGAGAGGGGAAGAGAGGAAGCGAGGGGAAGAGAGGAAGTGAGGGGGAAGAGAGGAAGCGAGGGAAGAGAGGAAGCGAGGGAAGAGAGGAAGTGAGGGGAAGAGAGGAAGCGAGGGGAAGAGAGGAAGCGAGGGGAAGAGAGGAAGCGAGGGGAAGAGAGGAAGTGAGGGGAAGAGAGGGGAAGAGAGGAGGAAGAGGTAATAGGGGGAAGAGAGGAAGCGAGTGGAAGAGAGGAAGTGAGGGGAAGAGAGGAAGTGAGGGGAAGAGAGGAAGCGAGGGGAAGAGAGGGGAAGAGAGGAAGCTAGGGGAAGCGAGTGGAAGAGAGGAAGCGAGGGGAAGAGAGGAAGTGAGGGGAAGCGAGTGGAAGAGAGGAAGCGAGGGGAAGAGAGGAAGCGAGGGGAAGAGAGGAAGCGAGGGGAAGAGAGGGGAAGAGGTAATAGGGGGAAGAGAGGAAGCGAGGGGAAGAGAGGAAGTGAGGGGAAGAGAGGAAGTGAGGGAAGAGAGGAAGTGAGGGGAAGAGAGGAAGCGAATAGGGGAAGAGAGGAAGCGAGGGGAAGAGAGGAAGTGAGGGGAAGAGAGGAAGTGAGGGGAAGAGAGGAAGCGAGGGGAAGAGAGGGGAAGAGGTAATAGGGGGAAGAGAGGAAGCGAGGGGAAGAGAGGAAGTGAGGGGAAGAGAGGAAGTGAGGGGAAGAGAGGAAGTGAGGGGAAGAGAGGAAGCGAGGGGAAGAGAGGAAGCGAGGGGAAGAGAGGAAGTGAGGGAAGAGAGGAAGTGAGGGGAAGAGAGGAAGCGAGGGAAGAGAGGAAGCAAGGGGAAGAGTGGAAGTGAGGGGAAGAGAGGAAGCGAGGGGAAGAGAGGAAGTGAGGGAAGAGAGGAAGTGAGGGAAGAGAGGAAGCGAGGGGAAGAGAGGGGAAGTAGAGGGGGAAGAGAGGGAAGCGAGGGGAAGAGAGGAAGTGAGGGAAGAGAGGAAGAGGTAATAGGGGGAAGAGAGGAAGCGAGGGGAAGAGAGGGAAGAGTAATAGGGGAAGAGAGAGGGAAGAGAGGGGAAGAGGTAATAGGGGGAAGAGAGGAAGCGAGTGGAAGGAGGGGAAGAGAGGAAGAGGGGAAGAGAGGAAGCGAGGAGGAGGAGAGGGAAGAGGTAATAGGGAGGAGGGACGAGGAAGAGAGGAAGCGAGGGGAAGAGAGGAAGTGAGGGAAGAGAGGAAGCGAGGGAAAGAGAGGAGGAGACGAGGGAAGAGAGGGGAAGCGAGGGGAAGAGAGGAAGTGAGGGGGAAGAGAGGAAGTGAGGGGAAGAGAGGAAGCGAGGGGAAGAGGGGGAAGAGGTAATAGGGGAAGAGAGGAAGCAGAGGGGAAGAGAGGAAGGGAAGGAGGAAGCGAGGGAAGAGAGGAAGCGAGGGGAAGAGAGGAAGCGAGGGGAAGAGAGGGGAAGAGGTAATAGGGGGAAGAGAGGAAGCGAGGGGAAGAGAGGAAGCGAGGGGAAGAGAGGAAGCAGGGAAGAGAGGGAAGAGAGGAAGAGATGGGAAGAGAGGGGAAGAGAGGGAAGAGGTAATAGGGGGAAGAGAGGGAAGCGAGGGGAAGAGAGGAAGAGAGGAAGCGAGGGGAAGAGAGGAAGTAGGGAAGAGAGGGAAGAGAGGGAAGAGAGGGGAAGAGAGGGAAGAGGTAATAGGGGGAAGAGAGGAAGCGAGAGGAAGAGAGGGGAGAGGTTAGGGAAGAGAGGAGCGAGGGAAGAGAGGGAAGAGGTAATAGGGGGAAGAGAGGAGAGTGAGGGGGAAGAGAGGAAGCGAGGGAAGAGAGGGGAAGAGAGGAAGCGAGGGGAAGAGAGGAAGCGAGGGGAAGAGAGGGAAGAGAGGAAGGAGGGAAGAGAGGGAAGAGGTAATAGGGGAAGAGAGGAAGCGAGGGGAAGAGAGGAAGTAGGGAAGAGAGGAAGCGAGGGGAAGAGAGGGGAAGAGAGGGGAAGAGGTAATAGGGGGAAGAGAGGAAGCGAGGGGAAGAGAGGAAGCGAGGGAAGAGAGGAAGCGAGGGGAAGAGAGGAAGAGAGGGAAGAGAGGAAGAGAGGAAGAGAGGGGAAGAGGTAATAGGGGAAGAGAGGAAGCGAGGGGAAGAGAGGGGAAGAGGTAATAGGGGGAAGAGAGGAAGCGAGGGGAAGAGAGGGAAGAGGAGCAGGGGAAGAGGGGGAAGAGAGGAAGCGGGTAAGAGAGGAAGAGAGGAAGAGAGGAAGGAGGGGAAGAGGAATAGGGAAGAGAGGAAGCGAGAGGAAGAGGGGAAGAGAGGGAAGAGAGGAAGCGAGGGGAAGAGAGGAAGAGAGGTAATAGGGGAAGAGAGGAAGCGAGGGGAAGAGAGGAAGCGAGAGAGAGGGGAAGAGAGGAAGCGAGGGGAAGAGAGGAAGTGAGAGGAAGAGAGGGAAGAGAGGGGAAGAGGTAATAGGGGAAGAGAGGAAGCGAGGGAAGAGAGGGGAGAGAGGAGGAGAGGAAGAGAGGGGAAGAGAGGGAAGAGGTAATAGGGGAAGAGAGGAAGCGAGGGCAAGAGAGGGGAAGAGAGGAAGCGAGGGGAAGAGAGGAAGAGAGAGGAAGAGGTAATGAGGGGAAGAGAGGAAGGAGGGAAAGAGGGGAAGAGAGGAAGCGAGGGGAAGAGAGGAAGCGAGGGGAAAGAGAGGGGAAGGGAGAGTAATAGGGGGAGAGAGAGG
>NW_025761121.1:0-3008 GCF_021184085.1 Oncorhynchus gorbuscha
CTACTATGCTACAGTAAATCTGTTTTCCACTACTATGCTACAGTAAATCTGTTTTCCACTACTATGCTACAGTAAATCTGTTTTCCACTACTATGCTACAGTAAAATCTGTTTTCCACTACTATGCTACAGTAAATCTGTTTTAACTATGCTACTAAAACTGTTTTCCAATACTATGCTACAGTAAATCTGTTTTCCACTACTATGCTACAGTAAATGTATCTGTTTTCCACTACTATGCTACAGTAAATCTGTTTTCCACTACGATGCTACAGTAAATCTGTTTTCCTGTCACGACTAGTCAAGGTGGGTGGAATCAGGCGCAGAGAGCAAATAATGAATAGAGGTTTATTCTCCGGTGAACAACAATAAACACGGACAACCCAAAATACAAACCGGGTGAAAAATATTCAAAACAGGAAATAACAGACAAACCGGAAAAATAAAACACAAAAACACCGACAGCCGAAACGAAATGACAAAAACAAACAATCCCGCACAAAACAAGGGCGGGACAACCTACATTATATACAGATACTAATTAACTAACACACAGGTGAAAACAATCAGTCAAAACCAACAGATAACCGAAAAGGGATCGGTAGTGGCTAATAGGACGGTGACAACGACCGCCGAGCACAGCCCGAACGGGCAGGAGAGCCAACCTCGGCGGAAGTCGTGACATTTCCACTACTATGCTACAGTAAATCAATCTGTTTTCCACTACTATGCTACAGTAAATCTGTTTTCCACTACTATGCTACAGTAAATCTATCTGTTTTCCACTACTATGCTACAGTAAATCTGTTTTCCACTACTATGCTACAGTAAATCTGTTTTCCACTACTATGCTACAGTAAATCTGTTTTCCACTACTATGCTACAGTAAATCTGTTTTCCACTACTATGCTACAGTAAATCTGTTTTCCACTACTATGCTACAGTAAATGTATCTGTTTTCCACTACTATGCTACAGTAAATCTGTTTTCCACTACTATACAGTAAATCTGTTTTCCACTACTATGCTACAGTAAATCTGTTTTCCACTACTATGCTACAGTAATCTATCTGTTTTCCACTACTATGCTACAGTAAATCTGTTTTCCACTACTATGCTACAGTAAATCTATCTGTTTTCCACTACTATGCTACAGTAAATCTGTTTTCCACTACTATGCTACAGTAAATCTGTTTTCCACTACTATGCTACAGTAAATCTATCTGTTTTCCACTACTATGCTACAGTACATCTGTAAATCTGTTTTCCACTACTATGCTACAGTAAATCTGTTTTCCACTACTATGCTACAGTAAAAATCTGTTTTCCACTACTATGCTACAGTAAATCTGTTTTCCACTACTATGCTACAGTAAATCTGTTTTCCACTACTATGCTACAGTAAATCTGTTTTCCACTACTATGCTACAGTAAATCTATGCTGTTTTCCACTACTATGCTACAGTAAATGTATCTGTTTTCCACTACTATGCTACAGTAAATCTGTTTTCCACTACTATGCTACAGTAAATGTATCTGTTTTCCACTACTATGCTACATTAAATCTAACTGTTTTCCACTACTATGCAGTAAATCTATCTGTTTTCCACTACTACAGTAAAATCTGTTTTCCACTACTACAGTAAATCTATCTGTTTTCCACTACTATGCTACAGTAAATCTGTTTTCCACTACTATGCTACAGTAAATGTATCTGTTTTCCACTACTATGCTACAGTAAATCTGTTTTCCACTACTATGCTACAGTAAATCTGTTTTCCACTACTATGCTACAGTAAATCTGTTTTCCACTACTATGCTACAGTAAATCTGTTTTCCACTACTATGCTACATTAAATCTATCTGTTTTCCACTACTATGCTACAGTAAATCTGTTTTCCACTACTATGCTACAGTAAATCTGTTTTCCACTACTATGCCACAGTAAATCTGTTTTCCACTACTATGCTACAGTAAATCTAACTGTTTTCCAATACTATGCTACAGTAAATCTGTTTTCCACTACTATGCTACAGTAAATGTATCTGTTTTCCACTACTATGCTACAGTAAATCTGTTTTCCACTACGATGCTACAGTAAATCTGTTTTCCTGTCACGACTAGTCAAGGTGGGTGGAATCAGGCGCAGAGAGCAAATAATGAATAGAGGTTTATTCTCCGGTGAACAACAATAAACACGGACAACCCAAAATACAAACCGGGTGAAAAATATTCAAAACAGGAAATAACAGACAAACCGGAAAAATAAAACACAAAAACACCGACAGCCGAAACGAAATGACAAAAACAAACAATCCCGCACAAAACAAGGGCGGGACAACCTACATTATATACAGATACTAATTAACTAACACACAGGTGAAAACAATCAGTCAAAACCAACAGATAACCGAAAAGGGATCGGTAGTGGCTAATAGGACGGTGACAACGACCGCCGAGCACAGCCCGAACGGGCAGGAGAGCCAACCTCGGCGGAAGTCGTGACATTTCCACTACTATGCTACAGTAAATCAATCTGTTTTCCACTACTATGCTACAGTAAATCTGTTTTCACTACTATACAGTAAAATCTGTTTTCCACTACTATGCTACAGTAAATCTGTTTTCCACTACTATGCTACAGTAAATCTGTTTTCCACTACTATGCTACAGTAAATCTGTTTTCCACTACTATGCTACAGTAAATCTGTTTTCCACTACTATGCTACAGTAAATCTGTTTTCCACTACTATGCTACAGTAAATCTATCTGTTTTCCACTACTATGCTACAGTAAATCTATCTGTTTTCCACTACTATGCTACAGTAAATCTGTTTTCCACTACTATGCTACAGTAAATGTATCTGTTTTCCACTACTATGCTACAGTAAATCTGTTTTCCACTACTATGCTACAGTAAATCTGTTTTCCACTACTATGCTACAGTAAATCTGTTTTCCACTACTATGCTACAGTAAATCTGTTTTCCACTACTATGCTACAGTAAATC
>NW_025761122.1:0-3007 GCF_021184085.1 Oncorhynchus gorbuscha
TAATAAATGACATAATCATTTTGCTAGCATTAACTCACCTAATATGCACTGTTGTTGACTGTGTTGTATGTAGTCACATCCAAAATAATTTGCACCCTTGATAAAGATGCACTAAAAATAAATATATCTAAAATAATACAAATACCGAGCTACAGTATATTGTCAATGCAAATAAAGGGACAATTATAATATTGTATTCTAATACAATTGCTCAGAGAAAGAGAGCAATAATACAATCCAAAATAGATAGTTGCTCAAATTATTGGCACCCCTGTTTTCAATACTCCTGCACCCTCCCCTTGTGAGGATAACGGCACTGAGACTTCTTCTAAAATGTTTTATGAGACCAATATCTCTCCTTAATACAGACCAAAAGATTTTAGCAAAAACTCTGGCTAACAGGCTTAGCACTTTAATTGGCAAATTGGTCCATTCGGATCAGACCGGCTTTATCCCTAACAGAAACTCATTCTTCAATCTCAGGCGCCTCTTCAATATTATGTATTCTCAGAGGTTACCCAACGTGGACCTTGCCGTCATATCTCTTGATGCCGAAAAGGCCTTTGACCAAGTTGAGTGGCCCTATCTATTCAGGTCCTACAGAAATTTGAATATTGGAGATGGGTTCATAAGAGGTGGATCCAGCTTTATATAGGAACCCTGTGCCAGAATACTCACTAACCAATCATTGTCGCCCGATTTAACCTCAACAGGGGGACAAGGCAGGGCTGTGCGCTGTCGCCTATGCTCTTCGCCCTAATTATCGAACCGCTCGCTCCAGACGATTAGATCTCATGCAGCAATACACGGCTATAATACTAAAGATACTCTAAATAAGATCTCCCTATACGCAGATGACATCCTCCTCTATGTAACAGAACCCCAGGCTAGTATGCCAGCTATTCTTGATGTGATCAATTTGTTTGGTACCTTCTCGGGATACAGAATAAATTGGAACAAGAGTGAATTAATGCCCATACGGTCGCAAAATACCTCCTGGCTAGAACATCTCCCATTTAAGTTATCTTCAGAAAAATTTACCTACCTAGGAATTGTAGTTACCAAACAATACTCCTTACTATTTAAAGAGAATTTCCCCTCTCTGATACAAAACTCAAAGCAAACATACTATTTTGGAGAACTCTCCCAATTTCTCTGCTCGGAAGAATTAATGCCATTAAAATGGTCTTCCTCCCACAACTGCTCTACCTATATCAGAACATCCCAGTATTCATACCTAAATCCTTTCATAAACAACTGGACTCAATTATCAATCCTTTCATCTGGGATTATAAACACACAGGATAGGTAAAAACACCTCTGTAAATCCAAGATGGAAGGAGGATTGTCTCTCCCAAATTTTTATATTTTATTACTGGGCCGCTAACCTCCGCATTGTTACGTTTCTGTTGGATGACGTACTCCCGGCATCCAGCTGGCTTAGTATGGAGCGGGAGGAGTGTCACCCCCTTCTCTATTGGCGCTGTGATTTTGTCGCCTGTCAATCTGGAGATGTCACTTTATTGTAAACAATCCTATAATACATAGCACAGTCCGAATCTGGAAGCAAATTAAAGTCCACTTTGAGCTCAGACCAATGTCATTCATGCTCCCTATCGCCAGGAATCCCTCCTTTGCCCCTTCTAACCTTGATAACACCTTTGAGCGATGGGGAGAGTTGGGGATAAGCACCATAGGGGATTTATACATAGAAGGACCTTTGCTTCCTTTGAGCTGCTGAGGGAAACTTATAATCTTCCCAGAAGTAATTTTTTCAGATACCTACAAATTAGAGACTACGTTAGAAAACACCTCCCAACATTTGAGAATACTAAACCTTCCATGTTTGACGGATGCATAAAAAATATGCCCCACCTCAGATAAACTGATATCGCCTATATGATGCTTTTCAATCTGTTAGCACACCTTCTACTGATGCCATCAAGGCAAAATGGGAGGAAGAACTAGGGACTGACATCTCAGTGGCAGACTGGGAAGAGAGCTTGGAGTATATCCACACATGCTCCATTAATTCCAGACATCGTCTCATACAATTCAAGGTATTACACAGATTACACTATTCCAAAACTAAACTGCATAGGATATTTCCTGATACATCCCTACATGTGATAAATGTCAGGCCACGCAGGGTACACTACTCCACTGCTTTGCCCTATGCTCTAGCTTGCATGGTTATTGGTGTGGAATTTTTAGGATCCTCTGAAGTTTTGGAGACTTCAATAGATCCAGACCCGCTCTGATAATCCTGGGAGTATCTGAGTCCCTAAACAGATTAACCAACCCCAAAAACAACTAATCTCGTATGGTCTCATCTCGGCAAAAACTAATCTTGTTGTTTTGGAAAAGGAGGGAAGCGCCCCTCTACCAAATTATGGCTCAGTGAATTGGCAAACACTGTACACTTAGAAAGAATTAGATATATTCTGAACAATAAATTATCAACATTTGATAAAATCTGGCAGCCTTTCCTCTCCTACTTGGACGAGTCGGCGCTGTGAATTTGTACTTATTAACGCACTCTCAATGGTAAAATTTTCATCTACCTTTGGGCAGCGTGTGCTGGCCCTACCACCGAGCAGTTGGGGGGGGGGGAATGGGGATAGGGGGACATCTTCCTCTTTCTTTCTACGTGTCCTTGTTTTGTATGTCGGTTCTGTATTATTTGTTCTGCACCCAGAACTCTGGGTCTTGTTGTTCCTGTATGCTCTTTTATGTTTAGATAAGAATTGTATACCTGTCATGTATACCTATACACCATTCTTGTGTGTGTTTAATAAAAATATTGGAAACATAAAATGTTTTATGAGATCAGAGAACACATTGGGAGGATCTTAGACCATTCCTCAATAAATCCTTCCAGATCCTTGATATCCTTTGTCTGCGCTTATGGACTGCCCTCTTCAATTCAAACCACAGGTTTCAATGGGTTTTCAAGTCTGGAGACATAGATGGCCATTGAACATTTAAAATGTTGTGGTCAATTAAC
>NW_025761123.1:0-3006 GCF_021184085.1 Oncorhynchus gorbuscha
TGTTGGATTGGTTGATTATTTGGAACAGTCAGGTGTGTCAGTGTTGGATTGGTTGATTATTTGGAACAGTCAAGGTGTGTCAGTGTTAGATTGGTTGATTATTTGGAACAGTCAGGTGTGTCAGTGTTAGATTGGTTGATTATTTGGAACAGTCAGGTGTGTCAGTGTTAGATTGGTTGATTATTTGGAACAGTCAGGTGTGTCAGTGTTAGATTGGTTGATTATTTGGAACAGTCAGGTGTGTCAGTGTTAGATTGGTTGATTATTTGGAACAGTCAGGTGTGTCAGTGTTAGATTGGTTGATTATTTGGAACAGTCAGGTGTGTCCAGTGTTAGATTGGTTGATTATTTGGAACAGTCAGGTGTTGTCAGTGTTAGATTGGTTGATTATTTGGAACAGTCAGGTGTGTCAGTGTTAGATTGGTTGATTATTTGGAACAGTCAGGTGTGTCAGTGTTAGATTGGTTGATTGTTTGGAACAGTCAGGTGTGTCAGTGTTAGATTGGTTGATTATTTGGAACAGTCAGGTGTGTCAGTGTTAGATTGGTTGATTATTTGGAACAGTCAGGTGTGTCAGTGTTAGATTGGTTGATTATTTGGAACAGTCAGGTGTGTCAGTGTTAGATTGGTTGATTATTTGGAACAGTCAGGTGTGTCAGTGTTAGATTGGTTGATTATTTGGAACAGTCAGGTGTGTCAGTGTTAGATTGGTTGATTATTTGGAACAGTCAGGTGTGTCAGTGTTAGATTGGTTGATTATTTGGAACAGTCAGGTGTGTCAGTGTTAGATTGGTTGATTATTTGGAACAGTCAGGTGTGTCAGTGTTAGATTGGTTGATTATTTGGAACAGTCAGGTGTGTCAGTGTTAGATTGGTTGATTATTTGGAACAGTCAGGTGTGTCAGTGTTAGATTGGTTGATTATTTGGAACAGTCAGGTGTGTCAGTGTTAGATTGGTTGATTATTTGGAACAGTCAGGTGTGTCAGTGTTAGATTGGTTGATTATTTGGAACAGTCAGGTGTGTCAGTGTTAGATTGGTTGATTATTTGGAACAGTCAGGTGTTGTCAGTGTTAGATTGGTTGATTATTTGGAACAGTCAGGTGTGTCAGTGTTAGATTGGTTGATTATTTGGAACAGTCAGGTGTGTCAGTGTTAGATTGGTTGATTATTTGGAACAGTCAGGTGTGTCAGTGTTAGATTGGTTGATTATTTGGAACAGTCAGGTGTGTCAGTGTTAGATTGGTTGATTATTTGGAACAGTCAGGTGTGTCAGTGTTAGATTGGTTGATTATTTGGAACAGTCAGGTGTGTCAGTGTTAGATTGGTTGATTATTTGGAACAGTCAGGTGTGTCAGTGTTAGATTGGTTGATTATTTGGAACAGTCAGGTGTGTCAGTGTTAGATTGGTTGATTATTTGGAACAGTCAGGTGTGTCAGTGTTAGATTGGTTGATTATTTGGAACAGTCAGGTGTGTCAGTGTTAGATTGGTTGATTATTTGGAACAGTCAGGTGTGTCAGTGTTGGATTGGTTGATTATTTGGAACAGTCAGGTGTGTCAGTGTTAGATTGGTTGATTATTTGGAACAGTCAGGTGTGTCAGTGTTAGATTGGTTGATTATTTGGAACAGTCAGGTGTGTCAGTGTTAGATTGGTTGATTATTTGGAACAGTCAGGTGTGTCAGTGTTAGATTGGTTGATTATTTGGAACAGTCAGGTGTGTCAGTGTTAGATTGGTTGATTATTTGGAACAGTCAGGTGTGTCAGTGTTAGATTGGTTGATTATTTGGAACAGTCAGGTGTGTCAGTGTTAGATTGGTTGATTATTTGGAACAGTCAGGTGTGTCAGTGTTAGATTGGTTGATTATTTGGAACAGTCAGGTGTGTCAGTGTTAGATTGGTTGATTATTTGGAACAGTCAGGTGTGTCAGTGTTAGATTGGTTGATTATTTGGAACAGTCAGGTGTGTCAGTGTTAGATTGGTTGATTATTTGGAACAGTCAGGTGTGTCAGTGTTAGATTGGTTGATTATTTGGAACAGTCAGGTGTGTCAGTGTTAGATTGGTTGATTATTTGGAACAGTCAGGTGTGTCAGTGTTAGATTGGTTGATTATTTGGAACAGTCAGGTGTGTCAGTGTTAGATTGGTTGATTATTTGGAACAGTCAGGTGTGTCAGTGTTAGATTGGTTGATTATTTGGAACAGTCAGGTGTGTCAGTGTTAGATTGGTTGATTATTTGGAACAGTCAGGTGTGTCAGTGTTAGATTGGTTGATTATTTGGAACAGTCAGGTGTGTCAGTGTTAGATTGGTTGATTATTTGGAACAGTCAGGTGTGTCAGTGTTAGATTGGTTGATTATTTGGAACAGTCAGGTGTGTCAGTGTTAGATTGGTTGATTATTTGGAACAGTCAGGTGTGTCAGTGTTAGATTGGTTGATTATTTGGAACAGTCTGGTGTGTCAGTGTTAGGATTGGTTGATTATTTGGAACAGTCAGGTGTGTCAGTGTTAGATTGGTTGATTATTTGGAACAGTCTGGTGTGTCAGTGTTAGATTGGTTGATTATTTGGAACAGTCCAGGTGTGTCAGTGTTAGATTGGTTGATTATTTGGAACAGTCAGGTGTGTCAGTGTTAGATTGGTTGATTATTTGGAACAGTCAGGTGTGTCAGTGTTGGATTGGTTGATTATTTGGAACAGTCAGGAATTGTGTCAGTGTTAGATTGGTTGATTATTTGGAACGGTCAGGTGTGTCCAGTGTTAGATTGGTTGATTATTTGGAACAGTCAGGTGTGTCAGTGTTAGATTGGTTGATTATTTGGAACAGTCAGGTGTGTCAGTGTTAGATTGGTTGATTATTTGGAACAGTCAGGTGTGTCAGTGTTAGATTGGTTGATTATTTGGAACAGTCCAGGTGTCGGTGTTAGATTGGTTGATTATTTGGAACAGTCAGGTGTGTCAGTGTTAGATTGGTTGATTATTTGGAACAGTCAGGTGTGTCAGTGTT
>NW_025761124.1:0-3006 GCF_021184085.1 Oncorhynchus gorbuscha
ACAGTATATACTGTATCTATACACACTGCTATAACTAGTACCTACGCTACAGTATATACTGTATCTATACACACTGCTATAACTAGTACCTACCCTACAGTATATACTGTATCTATACACACTGCTAAAGCTAGTACCTAGCCTACAGTATATACTGTATCTATACACACTGCTATAACTAGTACCTAGCCTACAGTATATACTGTATCTATATACACTGCTATAACTAGTACCTACACTACAGTATATACTGTATCTATACACACTGCTATCTAACTATCTACTGTATCTATACACACTGCTATAACTAGTACTTACCCTACAGTATATACTGTATCTATATACACTGCTATAACTAGTACCTACACTACAGTATATACTGTATCTATATACACTGCTATCTAACTATCTACTGTATCTATACACACTGCTATAACTAGTACCTACCCTACAGTATATACTGTATCTATATACACTGCTATAACTAGTACCTACACTACAGTATATACTGTATCTATACACACTGCTATCTATATACTGTATCTATACACACTGCTATAACTAGTACCGACCCTACAGTATATACTGTATCTATATACACTGCTATAACTAGTACCTACCCTACAGTATATACTGTATCTATACACACTGCTATAACTAGTACCTAGCCTACAGTATCTACTGTATCTATATACACTGCTATAACTAGTACCTACACTACAGTATATACTGTATCTATACACACTGCTATCTAACTATCTATTGTATCTATACACACTGCTATAACTAGTACCTACCCTACAGTATATACTGTATATATACACACTGCTATAACTAGTACCTAGCCTACAGTATCTACTGTATCTATATACACTGCTATAACTAGTACCTAGCCTACAGTATCTACTGTATCTATACACACTGCTATAACTAGTACCTAGCCTACAGTATATACTGTATCTATACACACTGCTATCTAACTATCTATTGTATCTATACACACTGCTATAACTAGTACCTACCCTACAGTATATACTGTATCTATACACACTGCTATCTAACTATCTATTGTATCTGTACACACTGCTATAACTAGTACCTACCCTACAGTATATACTGTATCTATATACACTGCTATAACTAGTACCTACACTACAGTATATACTGTATCTATACACACTGCTATCTATATACTGTATCTATACACACTGCTATAACTAGTACCAACCCTACAGTATATACTGTATCTATATACACTGCTATAACTAGTACCAACCCTACAGTATATACTGTATCTATATACACTGCTATAACTAGTACCTACCCTACAGTATATACTGTATCTATACACACTGCTATCTATCTATCTACTGTATCTATACACACTGCTATAACTAGTACCTACCCTACAGTATATACTGTATCTATATACACTGCTATAACTAGTACCTACACTACAGTATATACTGTATCTATACACACTGCTATCTATATACTGTATCTATACACACTGCTATAACTAGTACCGACCCTACAGTATATACTGTATCTATACACACTGCTATAACTAGTACCTACCCTACAGTATCTACTGTATCTATATACACTGCTATAACTAGTACCTACACTACAGTATATACTGTATCTATACACACTGCTATCTAACTATCTACTGTATCTATACACACTGCTATAACTAGTACCTACCCTACAGTATCTACTGTATCTATATACACTGCTATAACTAGTACCTACACTACAGTATATACTGTATCTATACACACTGCTATAACTAGTACCTAGCCTACAGTATCTACTGTATCTATATACACTGCTATAACTAGTACCTACACTACAGTATATACTGTATCTATACACACTGCTATCTAACTATCTATTGTATCTATACACACTGCTATAACTAGTACCTACACTACAGTATATACTGTATCTATACACACTGCTATAACTAGTACCTAGCCTACAGTATCTACTGTATCTATATACACTGCTATAGAACTAGTACCTACACTACAGTATATACTGTATCTATACACACTGCTATCTAACTATCTACTGTATCTATACACACTGCTATAACTAGTACCTGTTTACAGTATATACTGTATCTATATACACTGCTATCTAACTATATACTGTATCTATATACACTGCTATAACTAGTACTCCACACTACAGTATATACTGTATCTATACACACTGCTATAACTATTACCAGCCTATAGTATATACTGTACCTATACACACTGCCATAACTAGTACCCACACTACACTATATACTGTATCTATACACACTGCCATAACTAGTACCTATCCTGTATCTATATACAGTATCTACTGTATCTATCTATACACTGCTATAACTAGTACCTAGCCTACAGTATCTACTGTATCTATACACACTGCTATAAACTAGTATCTATACTCCTACATCTATACACACCTGCCATCTATCTATCTACTGTATCTATACACACTAGTACCTAACTATCTACTGTATCTATATACACTGCTATAACTAGTACCTACACTTACAGCATATACTGCATCTATACACACTGCCATCTAACCATCAACTGTATCTATACACACTGCCATAACTAGTACCTACTCCTACAGTATACTGTATCTATATACACTGCTATAATTTAGTACTTCAGCCTAAGCAGTATCTACTGCATTCATACACACTGCCAACACCTACCCTACAGTATCTACTGTATCTATATACACTGCTATAACTAGTACCGCCTACAGTATATACTGTATCTATACACACTGCTATCTAACTATCTACTGTATCTATACACACTGCTATAACTAGTACCCTAGCACTACAGTATATACTGTATCTACTACACTACTACTGCTATAACTAGTACCTAGCCTACAGTGTCTACTGTAATCTATACACTCACTGCTATGACTGAGTACCTACCCTACAGTATCTACTGTATCTATACACACTGCTATAACTAGTACCTA
>NW_025761125.1:0-3004 GCF_021184085.1 Oncorhynchus gorbuscha
TCTGGCTGTGCGGGTAGAGATTATAACAGAACATGACCAAGATGTTCAAATGTTCATAAATGACCAGCATGGTCAAATAATAATAAGGCAGAACAGTTGAAACTGGAGCAGCAGCACAGTCAGATGGACTGGGGACAGCAAGGAGCCATCATGTCAGGTAGTCCTGGGGCACGGTCCTAGGGCTCAGGTCCTCCGAGAGAGAGAAAGAAAGAGAATTAGAGAGCATATGTGGGGTGGCCAGTCCTCTTCTGGCTGTGCCAGGTGGAGATTATAACAGAACGTGGCCAAGATGTTCAAATGTTCATAAATGACCAGCATGGTTGAATAATAGTAAGGCAGAACAGTTGAAACTGGAGCAGGAGCATGGCCAGGTGGACTGGGGACAGCAAGGAGTCCTCATGTCAGGTAGTCCTGGGACATGGTCCTAGGGCCCAGGCCAGTTGAAACTGGAGCAGCAGCATGGCCAGGTGGACTGGGGACAGCAAGGAGTCATCATGTCAGGTAGTCCTGGGGCATGGTTCTAGGGCTCAGGTCCTCCGAGAGAGAGAAAGAAAGAGAGAAGGAGAGAATTAGAGAACGCACACTTAGATTTACACAGGACACCGAATAGGACAGGAGAAGTACTCCAGATAAACAAACTGACCCTAGCCCCCGACACATAAACTACTGCAGCATAAATACTGGAGGCTGAGACAGGAGGGTCAGGAGACACTGTGGCCCCATCCGAGGACACCCCCGGACAGGGCCAAACAGGAAGGATATAACCCCACCCACTTTGCCAAAGCACAGCCCCCACACCACTAGAGGAAATCTTCAACCACCAACTTACCATCCTGAGACAAGGCCGAGTATAGCCCACAAAGATCTCCGACACGGTACAACCCAAGGGGTGGGGGAACCCAGACAGGCCGACCACAACAGTGAATCAACCCACCCAGGTGACGCATCCCCCCAGGGACGGCACGAGAGAGCCCCAGCAAGCCAGTGACTCAGCCCCCGTAACAGGGTTAGAGGCAGAGAATCCCAGTGGAAAGGGGAACCGGCCAGGCAGAGACAGCAAGGGCGGTTCGTTGCTCCAGAGCCTTTCCGTTCACCTTCCCACTCCTGGGCCAGACTACACTCAATCATATGACCCACTGAAGAGATGAGTCTTCAGTAAAGACTTAAAGGTTGAGACCGAGTTTGCGTCTCTGACATGGGTAGGCAGACCGTTCCATAAAAATGGAGCTCTATAGGAGAAAGCCCTGCCTCCAGCTGTTTGCTTAGAAATTCTAGGGACAATTAGGAGGCCTGCGTCTTGTGACCGTAGCGTACGTATAGGTATGTACGGCAGGACCAAATCAGAGAGGTAGGTAGGAGCAAGCCCATGTAATGCTTTGTAGGTTAGCAGTAAAACCTTGAAATCAGCCCTTGCTTTGACAGGAAGCCAGTGTAGAGAGGCTAGCACTGGAGTAATATGATCAAATTTTTTGGTTCTAGTCAGGATTCTAGCAGCCGTATTTAGCACTAACTGAAGTTTATTTAGTGCTTTATCCGGGTAGCCGGAAAATAGAGCATTGCAGTAGTCTAACCTAGAAGTGACAAAAGCATGGATTAATTTTTCTGCATCATTTTTGGACAGAAAGTTTCTGATTTTTGCAATGTTACGTAGATGGAAAAAAGCTGTCCTCGAAATGGTCTTGATATGTTCTTCAAAAAGAGATCAGGGTCAGAGTAACGCCGAGGTCCTTCACAGTTTTATTTGAGACGACTGTACAACCATTAAGATTAATTGTCAGATTCAACAGAAGATCTCTTTGTTTCTTGGGACCTAGAACAAGCATCTCTGTTTTGTCCGAGTTTAATAGTAGAAAGTTTGCAGCCATCCACTTCCTTATGTCTGAAACACATGCTTCTAGCGAGGGCAATTTTGGTGCTTCACCATGTTTCATTGAAATGTACAGCTGTGTGTCATCCGCATAGCAGTGAAAGTTTACATTATGTTTTCGAATAACATCCCCAAGAGGTAAAATATATAGTGAAAACAATAGTGGTCCTAAAACAGAACCTTGAGGAACACCGAAATGTACAGTTGATTTGTCAGAGGACAAACCATTCACAGAGACAAACTGATATCTTTCCGACAGATAAGACCTAAACCAGGCCAGAACATGTCCGTGTAGACCAATTTGGGTTTCAATCTCTCCAAAGAATGTGGTGATCGATGGTATCAAAAGCAGCACTAAGGTCTAGGAGCACGAGGACAGATGCAGAGCCTCGGTCGATGCCATCAAAATGTCATTTACCACCTTCACAAGTGCCGTCTCAGTGCTATGATGGGGTCTAAAACCAGACTGAAGCATTTCGTATACATTGTTTGTCTTCAGGAAGGCAGTGAGTTGCTGCGCAACAGCCTTCTCTAAAATCTTTGAGAGGAATGGAAGATTCGATATAGGCCGATAGTTTTTATATTTTCTGGGTCAAGGTTTGGCTTTTTCAAGAGAGGCTTTATTACTGCCACTTTTAGTGAGTTTGGTACACATCCAGTGGATAGAGAGCCGTTTATTATGTTCAACATAGGAGGGCCAAGCACAGGAAGCAGCTCTTTCAGTAGTTTAGTTGGAATAGGGTCCAGTATACAGCTTGAAGGTTTAGAGGCCATGATTATTTTCATCATTGTGTCAAGAGATATAGTACTAAAACACTTGAGCGTCTCTCTTGATCCTAGGTCCTGGCAGAGTTGTGCAGACTCAGGACAACTGAGGTTTGGAGGAATACGCAGGTTTAAAGAGGAGTCCGTAATTTGCTTTCTAATAATCATAATCTTTTCCTCAAAAAGTTCATGAATTTATCACTGCTAAAGTGCAAGTCATCCTCTCTTGGGAATGCTGCTTTTTAGTTAGCTTTGCCACAGTATCAAAGGAATTTCGGATTGTTCTTATTTTCCTCAATTAAGTTAGAAAAATAGGACGATCGAGCAGCAGTAAGAGCTCTTCGGTACTGCACGGTACCATCCTTCAAGCTA
>NW_025761126.1:0-3004 GCF_021184085.1 Oncorhynchus gorbuscha
TGAATCATTTCCCATTCAACACTGTGTATTTAAATACTGTATTTTCAATACTAATATTTCTACTACTGTACATTGCATTTTAGTTACATTGCTTATACACACTGCATATGCATTTATATACTGGACTCTTGACACAGCTCACTCTAGGAATGAATTACATTTTTGAATTGAATGAAATTAATGAATATCATTACATTTCCGTGTCAAATCGCCTAATGGCAATCCATCCCTTATGGGATTAATTGACACATAAACAAAGATTACAATAATTCCCTGTGGTAATTAAACGATCATTAAATCTGCATTGCGCATCGCATGAAGAGTGAACAAAATGTAAGGTAAAAATCAATACACAAGAGTAAATAAGGTTATCCAAACATTACATGCCTAGAGCAGTACGATAATGTACATACATACACACACAACATATACAGATAAATAAACATAGAAAAAAGAAACGTAAGGCATTTGAACCCAGTCTGGCACAAAGAGAAGATTCATATGGGAGACAAGCCTATACACAATCTTTATACACACGTACCATTTACCACATAGAAGATTCATACGGGAGACAAGCCTATACACAATCTTTATACACACGTGGCATTTACCACATAGAAGATTCATACGGGAGACAAGCCTATACACAATCTTTATACACACGTACCATTTACCACCTAGAAGATTCATACGGGAGACAAGCCTATACACAATCTTTATACACACGTGGCATTTACCACATAGAAGATTCATACGGGAGACAAGCCTATACACAATCTTTATACACACGTACCATTTACCACATAGAAGATTCATACGGGAGACAAGCCTATACACAATCTTTATACACACGTACCATTTACCACATAGAAGATTCATACGGGAGACAAGCCTATACACAATCTTTATACACACGTACCATTTACCACATAGAAGATTCATACGGGAGACAAGCCTATACACAATCTTTATACACACGTGGCATTTACCACATAGAAGCTGAATATTTTTACAATTTAATTATAGGTAGCCCTTTTTCTTTTATTCCAGGCTTTACCTAAATATTCCGCAAACGGAAATACACAATGGACAAAAAAACATTCAGTTTATCCTCATCGCTCAGCCACATAATGCCATGCCAAGGTATAGCTGGTGTGCTTTCTGGAATAAGTTGTGGTAGAAAGGGCAATAGAGGATCAAATGAGTTTCATTCTCTATTTCTTCGAGGTCACAATAGTTACATAGTCTTCCTCTTCCATTTCACCACAATACCTGTTTCAATACGCAGATACAATATCCCTGATCTGACCTGTTTCAATACACAGAGGCAATATCCCTGATCTGACCTGTTTCAATACGCAGAGGCAATATCCCTGATCTGACCTGTTTCAGTACGCAGAGGCAATATCCCTGACCTTACCTGTTTCAATACGCAGAGACAATATCACTGATCTGACCTGTTTCAATACGCAGAGGCAATATCCCTGATCTGACCTGTTTCAATACGCAGAGGCAATATCCCTGATCTGACCTGTTTCAATACGCAGAGGCAATATCGCTGATCTGACCTGTTTCAATACACAGAGGTAATATCCCTGATCTGACCTGTTTCAATACGCAGAGGCAATATCCCTGATCTGACCTGTTTCAATGCGCAGAGACAATATCACTGATCTGACCTTTTTCAGTACGCAGTGGCAATATCCCTGATCTGACCTGTTTCAATACGCAGAGACAATATCACTGATCTGACCTTTTTCAGTACGCAGAGGCAATATCCCTGACCTTACCTGTTTCAATACGCAGAGGCAATATCCCTTATCTTGCCTGTGCACATTGCTTTTAGGTAGGTTATACATAATATATCTCCCACACACAAATTCACGCTTAATAAAACAAAATATCCTCAATTTGGGTTTATGATTAATCTCCTCCATCCATTTTTTCTTTCATATTGCATCAACAGTTGTGTTTTAGTCTTCCGTAATTTGATTTTACGTACAGATGTTCACAGTCAGAATGTAGAAAAAGGTCAGATATTTCAGTTGCCCAGGCTCCCCCTATGGATAGATCCCACTGAAAAATGTTACTAGCTATTCTGGCATATCTAACAGTCTCACCATGCATGCCTTCCACCTCACCTCACAGGGTTCCCAGAACACGTGTGGACACCTAAACAGTAATGTACAGCTCTGTTATGGACATGTTCATTTTTAAAATACCTCTTAGCACCCCACACTCCTGCTGAATAGTCCAGAACAGGATTCACGCATGTCAAATACAGTTTAGAATATGCAGCGTAACCAATATCATTCAGTGGTTTTGTTTTTCCTATAACTCCCCTAAGAGCTCTACTCGCTGAGTCGGCCAGGGCAGATGGTCAGTATAGAAAGGTAAAATGTTCATCAATAAAAATTCCCAAATATTTATAATTGCTAGTAAACTCTAGAAGAGACCTTCTCTTAGTACCTGGTTTCTAAAATTAATTATCTGTGTTTTTGTCTGGTTAAGTCTCCACCTTTTACACCAACAGACTGCACATAATAACATGTTCTGCAGCTCTTGTTCAGTTTCTACCATCTAAATAATATCATCAGCTTACAAAAAGATACTTAGCATTTCATCATCATATCTTACTCCAATATTTAACTGTTTAGTTTCTTTTGGCAAATCATTTCTACACACAGCAAACACACCGCACGACACAATGACAGCTATCGTTGGGTAGACAGTCGAGAATGCATGTGCGCAGGAGTGGCACATGGGGATGTGTGAAACTTACCTCGGCCTGAAGTGTCCCTGCTTGTGCCAGCGAATAGTTAGCTTTTCGCACGGTGCCGACTGCTAAGACCCCTCAGGAGGGTTGCCACGTGCCACGTGCACGGAAGGAAGTGGGCCATCGCAGCGTGACGTCCCTTACACAGGCAAAGGCCCACACATCACACAAACCAAGTGACTCACCCCTTGTTGGATAGAAAAGCAAGAAAACGCATGCACACCTGCG
>NW_025761127.1:0-3002 GCF_021184085.1 Oncorhynchus gorbuscha
TCTCTCTCTCTCTCTCTCTCTCTCTCTCTCTCTCTCTGCTCTCTCTCTCTCTCTCTCTCTCTCTCTCTCTCTCTCTCTCTCTCTCTCTGTTGGTCTCTCTCTCTCTCTCTCTATCTCTCTCTCTCTCTCTCTCTCTCTCTCTCTTCTCTCTCTCTCTCTCTCTCTCTCTCTTGTCTCTCTCTCTCTCTCTCTCTCTCTGTCGGTCTCTCTTGCTCTCTCTCTCTCTCTCTCTTGCTCTCTCTCTCTCTTGCTCTCTCTCTTGCTCTCTCTCTCTCTCTCTCTCTCTCTCTCTCTCTCTCTCTCTCTCTCTCTCTCTCTCTCTCTCTCTCTTGGTCTCTCTCTCTCTCTCTCTGTTCTCTCTCTCTCTCTCTCTATCTCTCTCTCTGCTCTCTCTCTCTGCTCTCTCTCTGTAGCTCTCTCTCTCTCTCTCTCTCTCTCTCTCTCTCTCTCTCTCTCTCTATCTCTCTCTCTCTCTCTCTCTCTCTCTCTCTCTCTCTCTCTCTCTCTCTGTGGTCTCTCTCTCTCTCTCTTCTCTCTCTATCTCTCTCTCTCTCTCTCTCTCTCTCTCTCTCTCTCTGATAGTCTTATCTATCTATCTCTCTCTCTCTCTCTCTCTCTCTCTCTCTCTCTCTCTCTCTCTCTCTCTCTCTCTCTCTCTCAGAAGTCTCCATTAGTTGTGTTTAAATTTCAATTCAGATGGTGAGATATATATTCTAAAGGTCAGCATGGTGGTGGAAGGTGGCTGCTGGATTTGGCAGAAAGGAAGCCAGAGAGAGAGAGAGAAGAGAGAGAAAAAGCAGAGTCCTGCTAGTGCTTGCAGGCACCGGGGTAAATTATTTCTCTAAGAGTCTGATTGCTCCAGACCACCTTGTGCTGCGATTCTCTTTTACTCTCCTCGGCAAGAGGATTGCCAGTTAACCTCTTGTGTGCTGTGTGTGTGCTGTTTATGCCATAGCTTGGGGACCGTTTAAAAATATGGTTGTGTAGAGTTCATGCATCAAGCATTACCTGCTAGTCGCAAGAGCACTGTGGCTTCCAGTACTAAACCTCTGCTAAACCTACAGTGCTAAACCTACAGTGCTAAAACTCTGCTAAACCTCTGCTAAACCTACATTGCTAAACCTACAGTGCTAAAACTCTGCTAAACCTCTGCTAAACCTACAGTATGAAACCTCTGCTAAACCTACAGTACTAAACCTCTGGTAAACCTACAGTGCTAAAACTCTGCTAACCCTCTACTAAACCTACAGTACTAAAACTCTGCTAAAGCTACAGTGCTAAAACTCTGCTAAACCTCTGCTAAACCTACAGTGCTAAACCTACAATGCTAAAACTCTGCTAAACCTCTGCTAAACCTACAGTACGAAACCTCTGCTAAACCTACAGTACTAAACCTCTGCTAAACCTACAGTACTAAACCTCTGCTAAACCTACAGTGCTAAACCTACAGTGCTAAAACTCTGCTAAACCTCTGCTAAACCTACAGTACTAAACCTACAGTGCTAAACCTACAGTGCTAAACCTACAGTACTAAACCTACAGTACTAAACCTACAGTACTAAACCTCTGCTAAACCTACAGTACTAAACCTACAGTACTAAACCTACAGTACTAAACCTCTGCTAAACCTACAGTGCTAAACCTACAGTGCTAAAACTCTGCTAAACCTACAGTGCTAAACCTACAGTGCTAAAACTCTGCTAAACCTACAGTGCTAAACCTACAGTACTAAACCTACAGTACTAAACCTACAGTGCTAAACCTACAGTACTAAACCTACAGTACTAAACCTCTGCTAAACCTACAGTACTAAACCTCTGCTAAACCTACAGTACTAAACCTACAGTACTAAACCTACAGTGCTAAACCTACAGTGCTAAACCTACAGTGCTAAACCTACAGTGCTAAAACTCTGCTAAACCTACAGTGCTAAACCTACAGTGCTAAACCTACAGTGCTAAACCTACATGCTAAACCTCTGCTAAACCTACAGTGCTAAACCTCTGCTAAACCTACAGTGCTAAACCTCTGCTAAACCTACAGTACTAAACCTACTGCTAAACCTACAGTGCTAAACCTACAGTGCTAAAACTCTGCTAAACCTCTGCTAAACCTACAGTACTAAACCTACAGTGCTAAACCTACAGTGCTAAACCTACAGTACTAAACCTACAGTACTAAACCTACAGTGCTAAACCTACAGTACTAAACCTACAGTGCTAAACCTACAGTGCTAAAACTCTGCTAAACCTACAGTGCTAAACCTACAGTGCTAAAACTCTGCTAAACCTACAGTGCTAAACCTACAGTGCTAAAACACTGCTAAACCTCTGCTAAACCTACAGTGCTAAACCTACAGTGCTAAACCTACAGTACTAAACCTACAGTGCTAAACCTACAGTACTAAACCTACAGTACTAAACCTCTGCTAAACCTACAGTACTAAACCTACAGTACTAAACCTACAGTGCTAAACCTACAGTGCCAAACCTACAGTGCAAAACCTACAGTGCTAAAACTCTGCTAAACCTCTGCTAAACCTACAGTACTAAAACTCTGCTAAACCTCTGCTAAACCTACAGTGCTAAAACTCTGCTAAACCTACAGTGCAAAACCTACAGTGCTAAAACTCTGCTAAACCTCTGCTAAACCTACAGTGCTAAACCTACAGTGCTAAAACTCTGCTAAACCTACAGTGCAAAACCTACAGTGCTAAAACTCTGCTAAACCTCTGCTAAACCTACAGTACTAAAACTCTGCTAAAGCTCTGCTAAACCTACAGTGCTAAACTCTGCTAAACCTACAGTACTAAACCTCTGCTAAACCTACAGTGCTAAACCTACAGTGCTAAAACTCTGCTAAACCTCTGCTAAACCTACAGTACTAAACCTCTGCTAAACCTACAGTACTAAACCTACAATGCTAAAACTCTGCTAAACCTCTGCTAAACCTACAGTACGAAACCTCTGCTAAACCTACAGTACTAAACCTCTGCTAAACCT
>NW_025761128.1:0-3002 GCF_021184085.1 Oncorhynchus gorbuscha
GGTCTCTGGTGATAGGTAGGATGGTGAGTGGCTGAGGGTTGGCTCTCTGGTGATAGGTAGGATGGGCTGAGAGTGGCTGAGGGTTGGTCTCTGGTGATAGGTAGGATGGGCTGAGAGTGGCTGAGGGTTGGTCTCTGGTGATAGGTAGGATGGGCTGAGAGTGGCTGAGGGTTGGTCTCTGGTGATAGGTAGGATGGGCTGAGAGTGGCTGAGGGTTGAAGTCTATGGTGATAGGTAGGATGGGCTGAGAGTGTGCTGAGGGTTGGTCTCTGGTGATAGGTAGGATGGGCTGAGAGTGGCTGAGGGTTGGTCTATGGTGATAGGTAGGATGGGCTGAGAGTGGCTGAGGGTTGGTCTATGGTGATAGGTAGGATGGGCTGAGAGTGGCTGAGGTTGGTCTATGGTGATAGGTAGGATGGGCTGAGAGTGGCTGAGGTTGGTCTATGGTGATAGGTAGGATGGGCTGAGAGTGGCTGAGGGTTGGTCTATGGTGATAGGTGGGATGGGCTGAGAGTGGCCGAGGGTTGGTCTCAGAGGTGCAGGGATGGGCTGAGAGTGGCTGAGGGTTGTCTTCTGGTGATAGGTGGATGGGCTGAGAGTGGCTGAGGTTGGTCTTGGGTGATAGGTAGGATGGGCTGGAGAGTGGCCGAGGGGCTGGTCTCTGAAAAGATAGGTAGGATGGGCTGAGAGTGGCATGAGGGTTGGTCTCAAGATAGGTAGGATTGTGAGAGAGTGGCTGAGGGTTGGTCTCTGGTGATAGGTGGGATGGCTGAGAGTGGCTGAGGGTTGGTCTCATGGTGATAGGTAGGATGGCTGAGAGTGGCCGAGGGTTGTCCTGGTGATAGGTGGGATTAGAGAGTGGCTGAGGGTCTCTGGTGATAGGCAGGATGGCCGAGAGTGGCCGAGGGCTGGTCCTGGAGATAGGTAGGATGGGCTGAGAGCGGCTGAGGGCTGAAGTCTCAAAAGACAGGTAGGACGGGCCGAGAGTGGTCTCTGGTTGGTAGGATGGGCTGAGGTAGGTCTCTGGTGATAGGCCGGGATGGGCTGAGGGTTGGTCTATGGTGATAAGTAGGATGGGCTGAGGTTGGTCTATGGGTAGGTAGGATGGGCTGATAGGTATGGGATAGGTAGGAGGGCTGAGGTTGGTCTCTGGTGAAAAGGGCAGGATGGCTGAGAGTGGTCTATGGTGATGGGTGGGATGGGCTGATGGTGATAGGTGATGGGCTAGGATGGGCTGAGGGTTGGTCTATGAGTGATAGGTAGGATGAGAGTGGCTGAGGGTTGGTCTATGGTGATAGGGGATGGGCTGAGGTTGGCCGAGGGCTGGTCTCCAAGATAAGCAGGATGCTGAGAGTGGTCTATGGTAATGGTAGGATGAAGATGAGTTGGTCTAGGATGGCCGGAGGATGGGCTGAGGGCTGGTCTATGGTATGGTGACGTACCGAGCGGCTGAGGTTGGTCCCGGCGAGGCAGTGATTGCACTGAGAGTTACTGGTGGTCATCCTTAAGATAGGCAGACGGCCGAGAGCGGCCGAGGCTGGTCCTCGGGTGCCAGGCAGAATGGGCCGAGAGTGGCCGAGGTGGCTGGTCCTCGGTGACAGGCAGGACGGGCCGGAGAGCGGCCGAGGGCTGGTCCTCGGTGATGTGACGGGCCGAGAGCGGCCGAGGCCACCATGGCGACAGGCAGGACGTATTGAGAGTGGCTGAGGGCTGGTCTCGGGTGATAGGTAGGATGGGCTGAGGGTCATTCATGGTGATAGGTAGGATTAATAGCTGAGGGGCTGGTCCATGGGTGACAGGCAGGATGGGCCGAGGGCTGAGTCCATGGTGATGGCAGGTGATGGGCTGAGGGTCATTCCGTGATACAGGCAGGATGTCCTGAGGGATGGTCCAGGATAGGCAGGATGGGCTGAGGGCTGGTCCATGGTGATAGGTAGGACGGGCTGGAGAGGGTGAGGGCTGGTCCATGCAGATAGGCAGGATGGTAATGAGAGCGGCCGAGGGTCATTCCTGGTGATAGGCAGGATTTAATTGAGAGTGAGGCTGAGGGTAGGTCCATGGTGACAGGCAGGAGTGCATGAGGGCTGGTCCATGGTAGGATGGCTGAGGATGGGCTGAGGGTGGTCCATGGTGATAGGCAGGAGAGTGGCTGAGGGCTGGTCCATGGTGATAGGTAGGATGGCCGAGGGTGGCTGAGGGCTGGTCCATGGTGATAGGCAGGATTACCGAGAGTGGCCGAGGGTTGGTCCATGGTGATAGGGAGGATGGGCTGAGGGCTGGTCCATGGTGATAGGCAGGATGCATTGAGAGCGGCCGAGGGTCGGTCCGGCTTAAGATAGGCAGGATGGGATTGAGGTCAATTCATGGTGATAGGCAGTGGGATTGGCCGAGGGTCATCCATGGCACAGGCAGGAGGGGTCAGAGGGTCATTCATGGGTGACGGGCAGGATGCAATGAGGGTTGGTCTATGGTGATAGGTAGGATGGGCTGAGGGTTGGTCTATGGTGATAGGTAGGATGGGCTGAGGGTTGGTCTATGGTGATAGGTGGGATGGGCTGAGGGTTGGTCTATGGTGATAGGTAGGATGGGCTGAGGGTTGGTCTATGGTGATAGGTAGGATGGGCTGAGGGTTGGTCTATGGTGATAGGTAGGATGGGCTAGAGGGTTGGTCTATGGTGATAGGTAGGATGGGCTGAGGGTTGGTCTATGGTGATAGGTAGGATGGGCTGAGGGTTGGTCTATGGTGATAGGTAGGATGGGCTGAGGGGTTGGTCTATGGTGATAGGTAGGATGGGCTGAGGGTTGGTCTATGGTGATAGGTAGGATGGGCTGAGGGTTGGTCTATGGTGATAGGTAGGATGGGCTGAGGGTTGGTCTATGGTGATGGGTAGGATGGGCTGAGGGTTGGTCTATGGTGATAGGTAGGATGGGCTGAGGTTGGTCTATGGTGATAGGTAGGATGGGCTGAGGGTTGGTCTATGGTGATAGGTAGGATGGGCTGA